>NW_016097312.1:0-200008 GCF_000001635.26 Mus musculus | reverse complement strand
GATCCTTCTGCACAAGTTTATTGGGAGAGCTTGATTGCAGAGGCGAAGAGACCCTGAGCCCAGAACTCGTGCTGCTTATATAGGCCTAGGAGAGGCGTGTCTCACACCCGGATTGGTTATGCACTAGCCTCGTTTGCATGTTCCTCATCTGATTGGCTACTCTCTCTCTCTCTGGTCCTCACAGAGCCTCATTATCATACCTCATTTGCATGTCTTACATCTGATTGGTTATACTCTCTAAGCCTCATTATCATGCCCAGGCCAGGCAGTGTCTTTGCAAAAAACTTTACTGCATATGTACACATTGGTTGTTTGTTCAAACTTATGCGTGGTGGCCAGCAGTAGTCAGTGCCACTCTGCAACGGCACATGTGGCTTCCCACAGGCATGGTATCACAGGCCTTTTAATCCCTGCACTCAGGAGGCAAAGGTAGGTTGACCTCTGTGGGTTCAAGGTCAGCCTAGTCTACAATGTGAGTTCCAGGACAGCCAGGGTGGACTTGCTTGCTGGATACTGTTCAGATGAGCCAAATTTTAGCACTGCCAAGTTGAGTAAGGTGACTCACGCCTGTAATTCTAATACTTGGAAGAATTGCCACAAGGGTGAGGCTGACCTGGCTACAAGAGAGGCTCTACCTAAAAACAAAACAAAACAAAACAAAACAAAACCAAGCAATAAAAAAGGTGTGTGTGGGGCCACTTGACAGGACATTCCTGGGAATGTCCGTTGCTAAAGATGCCTCCCGTGAATTTGGCATTTGTCTAGTGAAGGAGAGGAAAGGGCCCAGTTCAAAGGTGAATGCAAATGAATTATCCTGAGGCCAGATTCTGGGTTCTGTATGGCCCCTTCCCCTGTAAACACTGTGCTGTGGCACTCCAACAAAACATCCAGGAAATTAACTAGATGTTTAGGCTTGCTCAGGATAGGCAATCCTGTCAGAGTCCACCCTGGGGTTTTTCAAAAAACCCCAGGAAGCTTAAGCAATTTTTCTTCATAGTCTCTTATCTTGTGTTAAGACTAAACTGATGGATCTGTCTGTCCTGACTTTGGCCCTTGCATCTCACTCCTTGTCTTAGTTAGGGCTTTACTGCTTTGAATAGACACTATGACCAAGGCAACTCTTAAGAGAACAATATTTCATTGGGGCTGGCTTACAGGTTCAGAGGTCCAGTTCATTATCATCAAGGCAACATAACAGCATCCAGGCAGGCATGGTGCAGGAGGAGCTAAGAGTTCTACATCTTCATCTGAAGGCTGCTAGCAAAATACTGACTTCTAGGCAGCTAGGGTGAGGGTCTTAAGCCCATGCCCACAGTGACACTTCCACTCCAACAAGGCCACACCTCCTAATAGTGCCACTCCCTGGGCCAAGCATATACAAACCATCACACTCCTCATATGTTAAAGAGCTTCCTAATGGTTATGCTAGTGTTCTCTAGAGGCTCAAGATTGAGAAAAGATCTTATATGCATGTATGTGTAGTATATGTGTGTATAATTATAAATGCAGTTAGGTTGACATGTCTGTATGATGATGGGAAGGCATCTCAGTTCAAGTTGCTGGAACCAGCACCAGCAAGATGGTTTAGGTAATAAAGGCACTTGCCACCAAGCCTGACTACCTGAGTTTGATCCCCCAATCCCAAATCATGGAAGGAGAAAGGCAACTCTCTCAAGCTGTCCTCTGCCCTCTACACATATGATGTGGTACACATGAGCCACCCCCCATATATACACATGTGCTCACAGCATAAATAAAATATAATAAAATTTTTAAAAGCTGGAACCCTAAAGTAAGGAGTACCGATAATGTAGCCTAGTCTGGTACTGAAAACCCCAAATCTTCTGGAGTCACTTTTGTGAGTCCAGCTGAAAGGCTGGAGAAGCTGGGGTCACAGAGGACAGCACGGGTTCGGGGGGGGGGGTGAGCTCACTCTTGACTTCCTCTCCTGCTTAATTTCACCCAGGCCACCAGCCTATTGGACAGTGCTGCCTACAGGACAATACTTCCTGGTCTTGTCTTGCTTTTTCCTTTTTTTTTTTTTTTTTTTTTTTTTTTTTTTTGGTTTTTCGAGACAGGGTTTCTCTGTGTAGCCCTGGCTGTCCTGGAACTCACTCTGTAGACCAGGCTGGCCTCGAACTCAGAAATCTGCCTCCCAAGTGCTGGGATTAAAGGCATGTGCCACTACTGCCCGCCTCTTTTCCTTTTTCTCTTTTCTTTTCTTTTTTTCTTTTTTCTTTTCTTTTCTTTTCGACAGAATCTCATGATCCCAGGCTGCCTTCAAACTCCCTATGGAGTCAAAGATGACCTCGAGCTTCTTCTGTTCCTCCTTGTCTCTACCTCTCAAGTACTGGGGTTACAGGTGTCTACCACTATGCCCAGGTAGTTCAGTACTTGGGTGCTTATGATTAAATGTAAGGCTTTAGGCATTGGAGGCAAGGCACTCTGCCAATTGAGCTGCTTCCCCACCCCTTGGGTTGAAATCTTTGATACAGGAAACAGAACTTGAACACATGATTTAACATCTCAGCTTCATCACTTATTAAGCCTTGGGCCAGTATTTAAAACACCCTGATTCTGTTTCCTCTTTTCTTTTTTCTTTTTTTTTTTTTTAATCTTTGTAAATTGAGGAGGTTAACATTTCCCATCTTGCAAGATTGCCATGAAAGTCAGAGCTATTTTGTGCAAAATGCCTGGTACCCAGCAGGTACTCAGCTATACCAGGTAATAATCACAAATGAATCAACTCAGACGAAGCACGTACGAGTCACTTATAGAGCATTATTGGTGTGACTGGATGGAGCGGTTGAGAAGGAAGGAGTTACACAGGGGCAGAGTGTGCATGGTGTCTTGGCAATTAGGACAGAGTTCAATTTTACCCCTCAACCCCAGGTAGCTTTTCTGTGTGATTGACCTCGGCATGCTCAACCACTGAACACCACCACTAGCCCCTCTCCCCCAGCTTTTGATGAAGGACTTACTTAACAATCACTTAGCAGCATTCTGAATATAAAATATGAATACAGGACGTGATCTTGGCTAATTACTGCCTACTAGTGAATGACATACAACTGGCTTCATGAGTGGGGAGGGTGACATTTGAGGAGGGCAAACATGTGTGCAGAGCTACACCACAGGAACCACGCAGCTGGCCAAGAAGCCTGGCTTCTATGTGGATGTCTTCAGGTCTTACGGCATCTCAGTTACAGCATGCCTCTCTCTCCAAACTAGTGTTGCATACATCTTTTTTTGGCTGCATACTATATGGTATTGAATACACAGCAAATATCCAATAAATACTTGTGTAACTTTAATTTTTCAAATACCTATGTTTAATGATGGTTTTAAAACGCTTTAACCTCCCTTGTTATAGCCCACCACCCACCAGAGGATGGAAAAGAAAGGATACGGGGAAGTGGACCTATTTAGAAATGGTTCTTTGGAGCAATTCCCATCTGTGTTGTCTGGAAATCAGTGGTCCAGTTCATAGGTTAGCAGCAGCAGCTCGATCCATTCGCAAACACTTCATAGATACAGTCCAGTTCGGTAGAGTCAGGATAGCAAACACAAATCAGCCATGGTGGCACTACTTAGTAGAGACAGCCAGGCCTCAGCCTCTGCTGGAATCAGCAGGAGGGACCAGGGCCAAAAGGAACAAGGAGAAGTCCTCAGCTGTGCCTCTCTCAAGGTATCCAAGATCAGAGAAGACGCAAGACCCACACGCGTTGCACAGCTAGCTCTATAAGCAAGCCAAGCTCAGCCTTTACCCATGTCCATTAAGTTCTATTTATTCCCTCCAAGCATCAGGAGTCTTCCATGGGTCTTGCCTCAACATGTGCACCTGTCTCAGCTGACATCACTTTGCCAATCAGCCCAAGTCCGAGGAAGTGGCAAGAAACTGCAGCACACCACCAGAAGTTTTTTGGCTCGGTTTCTCTCTATGGAGTCTCAACAAATGCAGCTCAACTACGCAATGCAAGGTGGACACAATGCATGTGTGTCGTTAGCAAAGAATCCTTCATCACGTGTCCTTTCGCGTGTTGCTTTAGCAGTACATCCTTTCACCTGACGTTCCTTCGAGAATTTGCCTTAGCCTTTCATACCTGTGTCCACTTTAACAAAACGTTCCTTCACGTGTTTGTCACACGTGACACATGACAAACAAAAACAAGCAAAAACACAATCCAAATGACTTTTCAAAAAACCCTTAAGTTTCTTCTTCATACTTGTTACACAGATTGGGAACTGCAGACACATACACGTATTTGTCTATCAATGGATCTGACATACTTTTATCCCCATTCCTGGGGCCAATTTTCCATGTAGCCTGGCAATTGAGTCATATCTAATTGCTGCTTGGCCTTTTGGCTAAAATCAAGTGTTGAGTCACAGCTAGACTATATATAGCTGTATCCTTGCTCTAACTGTTGTCCCAAAGAAGTCTGTGAAGGAAATATGTTATACAGGCGACTGGCTGTGAAGGATATTGAAAAGTGCTTAGTGTGACTGAAGAATGAATTTTCATTTTGCTTTCATTAGGCTAGATTTAGGTAACTATATGTGTCTAGTGGTTATTTTATTGGCCATCTCTAGTCTTTGAGAAGCGTTGAGACAGGACCTCCTGTAACCCAGACTAGCCTTAAACTCACTATGTATCTGACAGTGCCTTCACCTTATGATCCACCTCCCAAGGGCTGGGGTTATATACATGCGTGACGTCCTTCCTGCTGTCTCTTGTGGTGGCCAGCTCTTGTGCTTTTCTACACCACAATCAACTGGTATATGACAGATAACACTTTTTGATAGTGTTTATAGTTGGCGGGCTTCTCTAGTAGTCTTATCCCAGCACTTGGGAGGCAGAGGCAGGCTGATTTCTGAGTTCGAGGCCAGCCTGGTCTACAAAGTGAGTTCCAGAACAGCCAGGACTATACAGAGAAACCCTGTCTCGAAAAACCAAAAAAAAAAAAAATTAATTTTTTTTTAATGCATGAGTATTTCATCTGCATGCACACCTGAATGCCAGACGAGAGTATCGGATCCCATTACAGATGGTTGTGAGCCACCATGTGGTTGCTGAGAATTGAACTCAGGACCTCTAGAAGAACAGCTAGTGTTCTTAACTGCTAAGATGTCTGACCAGCCCCCCAGGGATAATGCTTTTTAAAAATGGTTGCAGCAGGGAGCAGTAATGCATGCTTCTAATTCCAGTGCATAGGAGGCATAGACAGCCAGCCTTGGCCACAGAGACCCTTCAAAAAAAAAAAAACCAAATAAACAAATCATTTTATTAATTGGTTAAATTATATTGGACAGATAGGTTTCATTTCTGTACCGTTAAGTTTCAGATGAACAGGAGGAATACAGGGACCACAGCTTTACTGCCAGAGCACCAGTGCACCAGTATATATAGTTTCACATTTTGGTGTGCTTGGTTTTTGTAAAGACAGGGTCTCAGGTATCTCCTACTGGCTTTGAACTTTTGTAGCCAAGGATGACAATGAATTTTATTGACTGAGTTGCTTAGTTGCTTAGCTTGAGACAGGGTTTCTTTGTGTAGCTCTGGCTGTCCTGGAACTGGCTTCATAGACAGGGTGGGGGTGGGGGTGAGGGGATGGGGGTGGGTGGGTGGGGTGCCTCTGCTTCCTGAGCGCTGGAGCCAAACTTGGGTGTCACCACTGCCTGCCTGGCTGACACTGAATTCTTGATCATCTTACCTGTATCTCCCAAGTGTTGAAATTATACACATGTACCACCAAGCATAGCTTGGGTGCAATCTACACAGGAAGGCCCCAGTGTAGAAATTAAATTCTATATAAAAGTTTCAAGAACACAACATATTTAATGCCAGAAAACAAATCATAATTTTTTTTCTTTTCTTTTTTGAGATAGGGTCTGGTATTCAACCCAGATAAGCCTGGAATTTACTAAGTAGCCCAGGCTAGCTTTTAACTCTTGATACTTCTGCCTCACTCTGCCAAGTAATAGAACTACAGGTGTTTTCTTTTTTTACTAAATCCCAGCCTTTTGTTACTACCAGTTTGTAGACAAGTCAGCAGGTATACAAACATGTTTAGAGTGGCTGAAAAAACAGGGAGAGGATCAAAGTGCATAATCTAGCTGGGTGCTGGCTGTCTTCCTCATCTGTAATTAAAGGGTCTCCAAACTGGTGGATCAGATTTGCAGGGGACAGAGGCCTATCTTTATAGTACAACGAGGGGAACTTCCATGAAAATCTAAGGCTTACTCAAAGGTCAATAGAAAATACGGTGAGTAGCAACACAAGGCCCGCTCTATATGGCTGTTAGGCATGGTGGAGTACAGCAAGCCTCTTTCCCAAACCTTGCACCACTGGTTGGGGAAGAGACAAAAGAAAGGCTCTGGCCTCGCCCTTGCGGAACTTAAAATAAGTCCGACTGGCAAGGCAGGACTTGTAAAATTTAAAAACGCAGTTAAATGGTGGAAAAACTAAACAAAACACCACCTTTGCATAACAATCGCCTATGGGTGTTCTACAGGGCAGCGGTGGAAACTTGAAGAGTTTTTTAAACCTAGAGCCGGAGGGACAAAAAAAAAAACAAAAACCAAAACAAAAAAAAAAAAACCCAAGAAACAACAACAAAAAAAACAACCCGAAAACCAAAAAACTAAACTAAGATGGAAGAAAGGAGGTTGTTCTCGAGTGGAAAATGCCAGGTGAGGACTGAAGGCGGGTGGAGGAGAGCCTCCGCCAGGACACAGAAGGCAGAGCGCCGGTGGAGCGCGGCGGCTCAAGAGCCGGAAAGGCCGGCGGCCACTGCGGCGGGTCCGTTTAACCGAAAGGTGGCTTCTAAGAGCCTCCATTTGCGCGGTCCGGCCCAGCGCGGAGGTCGCGCAGTGGGGGCGGGGCGGGGCCTGCGCGCGCAGCCGCTCTAGCGGGCCTCGCCTCGGCAGGGGGCGGGGCGCCTATATTACGTGCGCGGCGCCGCCCCTGCGAGAGGACGTTGCGTGCTCGCTCGCGCCGGGCGAGTCTCCGCGTCTTGCCTCGCGAACTCGGTGAAAGGAATTGGCGCCGTTCGACACCAGGCGGGTCCGTTCTGCAGCAGCACTCAGCCATCTCCAGCCGCAGCCGCCGCCCGGGCCGACCAGCAGCAGCCGCCGCCGCCACAGGCCGAGGGAGCCAGCAGTCAGCGGGGAACCGGGGCCCTCAACATGAGTTCTTCGCCTGTTAATGTCAAGAAGCTGAAGGTGTCGGAGCTGAAGGAGGAGCTCAAGAAGCGGCGCCTCTCCGACAAGGGCCTCAAGGCCGATCTCATGGATCGACTCCAGGCCGCGCTGGACAACGAGGCAGGAGGCCGCCCCGCCATGGAGCCCGGGAACGGCAGTCTCGACCTAGGTGGCGATGCGGCCGGGCGCTCGGGAGCGGGCCTAGAGCAGGAGGCCGCGGCTGGCGCCGAAGACGACGAGGAGGAGGAGGGCATCGCCGCTCTGGACGGCGACCAGATGGAGCTGGGCGAGGAGAACGGGGCGGCGGGGGCGGCTGACGCCGGCGCGATGGAGGAAGAGGAGGCAGCGTCGGAAGACGAGAACGGCGACGACCAGGGCTTCCAGGAGGGGGAAGACGAGCTCGGCGACGAGGAGGAGGGCGCGGGCGACGAGAACGGTCACGGGGAGCAGCAGTCCCAACCGCCGGCAGCGGCGGCGCAGCAGCAGCCTTCCCAGCAGCGTGGTGCCGGCAAGGAGGCCGCGGGCAAGAGCAGCGGCCCCACCTCGCTCTTCGCGGTGACGGTGGCGCCGCCAGGGGCGAGGCAGGGCCAACAGCAGGCGGGAGGTAAGAAGGCGGAAGGTGGCGGGTGAGTGTTGCGTGATGGGTGCGCGTGGCGGTGGGGACCGTGCCCCAGGCCTGCCGGGGCCCCTCGGGGCGAGCGCCGCGGGAGGGTGGGGGCGGGGGAGCCCCGGGAGGCTCTGCTCGCCATGCCGGCGGCGCCTCCATTATGTATGTCGGGCGCCGGGGTGGGGGGAGCGCTGCAGCTGCCGCGGTGGGGGGGCCGGCCGGGCGGGAGCGCCGGCCGCTGGGGCGCTGCGTGCGCGCGGTCCGGGCACATGTCGGCGGTGGGGGGAGGGGAGAAGCCCGAAGGTCCCGGAGCGGGCGGGCTTTGGCGGCTTAGCGCCGCGGTATTGTGCAAGGAGCGCAGGGGCTCGTGGTGACGTCACTTCCGGCGGCAGGCGCGGGGAGCGGGGCGGAAGCTCAGTACAATGCGGCGGCGGGGCACGCGGGCTCGTGTGGGGGAGGGGAGGTGGGCCCAGGCTTCCCCCCCCCTCGTTTGAGCGCGGCCGGCGCACGTGGGCCCGGGCGGTGTCCCGCTTTTTTTTTTTTTAAACTCTTTTTAAAAAATGCTTTCTGGAAGGTTGCGGTAGGCTGGCAAGTTCAGTCTTCAGACTGCGTCACTGTGTCCAGTCCAAGTCCAGACTTTTTTATTTTCATTTGTCGATTAAAAAAGTCAAAGAATCAGTCAGAAAAAAATAATCAGTAACAGCTCTTGAGGCTCGAAACACAAAAGGTGCTTAACTGCATTATTTAGTTTTCGGCCTGATGCTTTAAGGCGGTGTTCTGTGTCGTTATAGGAGACGGCAAAACAGAACAGAAAGGTGGAGATAAAAAGAGAGGCGTTAAAAGACCGCGAGAAGATCATGGCCGAGGGTATTTTGAGTACATCGAAGAAAACAAGTACAGCAGGTAGAGGCTCCTCACCCAGTTTTAACAGTCGCCCGCTCTTTTTGTATACAAGGTGGGGAAAGCTTTATCAGGAGACAATTCTGTCTTTCAGAGCCAAGTCTCCTCAGCCACCTGTTGAAGAAGAAGACGAACACTTCGATGACACAGTGGTTTGTCTTGATACTTGTAAGTGAGGCGGACTTTCCCGCTCTTTGCTAGTTTTCAAGTGCAGTGTTAACATTGGTTTTAAGTGTTAGGAAAAATGTGTTGATCTTAAAGTGGAAAAAACCAGTTAAGAAACTTATTTTAAAGCAGGAAGGTAGTAGCTTAATGCTCAGGCTACAGTAGTTTAATATTAATACCACTTCAGTTGTATTGATTTAACAAGCTCTAGTAATTGGTAATATTTACGAGTTGAAACTTCTCAGTACTTGGGGGATGTAAAACTAAATAATTTTTGCTCGGCTATCAGAAACTTGTTTTTTTAAAAACCTGCCTGTAACTTGTCCTTAGATTACATGATTTAGTTTTTTCTCGTGGAACTATGTTAAGTGAGCTATTTGGGCTAGTTGAATACTTACTGATTTTCCCATTAGCACACAAGTGTATTCCCTATTCTAAGGATTGTAATATTAACTTTCAATAACTGCTCTTTTGTTCTCAATTCCAGTTCAGTAGCTGCTGCTTTAACATAAGTTGATTTCTTCCAAAGACCTGGGGCAGCAGCAGTGGGCTATCTGAGCCACTAGCTTTCTTCAGCAGCGAATGGTATCAATGGCAGCACTGTAAATATGCTACTTAACCCAGTTGGGTTGCAATTGAATATGAGGAAGTATTGCAAACCATGAAATGGGCTTTAGCTGTCAGATTTGTATTTTTATCCTTTAAAGAAGTCAGTTTAGTATTTAATAAGAACATATCTTTTGGTGTGAGCAGAACAAAAAAAGTACAAATCAGTGCTTAGTTACAGGATTTCACTTGGTAGAAGGGGTTAAAAGCTTGGATTCTCATGTTTTCCCTGTACAAATTGTTCAGAGCCCTGAGAGTTAAGTGTAAAACATGGCTGCTTTCTAACTACATACCTTTTACAGTCAGTTAATGACCTGAAAGAAAGGAGAAAACAACTTTTTTTTTTTTTTGGAAGTTTTGGTCTTTACTGAAATGTAAAATACTTTGAAATTCTTAAGGTAGTTATAGGAATGATTCAAGAGAAGAGTTAACATTGCTACTTAAAGGAATTTTGAGTCCAGTCAGATAATATTTGTAATATACGAATTTTAATTCTGTCAGCAGTCAGGAATTTTATGAACAAAGCTTAAGGAGAATATCAAACTGCAGATAAGTTCAATAAAAATGAACCACTCCCTAATTTAAACATTAGTTGCCAAGTGAGAATTCTGAGAAGCTGCCAGTTAATGAGCCCTTGTCACCCAAAGATAGTAAGGTTAAGACTGGATTTGTATAATCCAGGCAATAGTTAATTCCTAGTTGTGACACCTTTTCAGATTGGGTAAAGGAACCTTAAAAGGCTACACATTAACATTTGTTAGACTTCCAGGTTTATGGGTTCAAGCTGGCTTAGTGACAACTTTTCAGAATTAAGGTTCTGGAACCCTAATGTTAGTTTACAAAGCACAGAATCAGCAGCTCTCTTTAAATATTTGGTGGCTTCCCTTCAGTTTTTAATTGTCACTGGTAATTCTACCTGGTTCTGGCTTGCTACACTTTGATTTCCTGCTGTCCTCTACTGCTTGCCTCTAAAACAAGGTAAAGAGCAGAGCAGGTATGTATTAATGTTGCGTTGTTTAAATCATTTAACATACTTTAAAAGCGCTGCAAATTTTGGCTTTAATTGGCAATTGACTTAAGTATATGGTCAGTGAAGGCTGCCTTGGGGGAGTGGGGCTTAAAATGAGAATAGGAAGGAAAGCATGTATTAAAAGTTCTGCAGTAATAAATTAGATGGGAAAAAAGACTAAATTATGTCTTCAGAGCTGAAATAGTTTGGATATCAAAAGGATAATGTGTGATGTAATTTCAGATAATTGTGATCTGCATTTTAAAATCTCGAGAGACCGTCTGAGTGCTTCTTCCCTTACTATGGAGAGTTTTGCTTTCCTGTGGGCTGGAGGAAGAGCTTCCTACGGTGTGTCAAAAGGCAAAGTCTGCTTTGAGATGAAGGTAAATGAGTTTTGTGACTTTTGAGAACCTATTTGTATTCAGTGGTTATATAGGTCAAAAGGAACTCTGAAATAAAAGTGGGTTCTCAACAGACTTGGTTAAAATTTTTTTTTTTTTGATAATAATACAGTTAGTCTACTTACAGCCCAAATGAAGTAAGCTAGAGTTCAAGGGGATTGTCTTGTGTTTTACAGCTAAGTCATGGCAGTTGTCTGATTTTTTTATTTTATTTTTTTTTAGGTAACAGAGAAGATTCCAGTAAGACACTTATATACAAAAGATATTGATATACATGAAGTTCGGATTGGCTGGTCACTAACCACAAGTGGAATGTTGCTTGGTAAGTTTACATTTGAGTATAACATAACATTTAGGATCTGGTTATAGTATTACGTGAGACCTAGAGTATGTTGTAAGCCTTGACCTGGTTTTACGCATTCAGTATTGATATTTTAAAGCTATCATATACAGGCAAGGATAGGGCTATTTTTGTTTTTTTCCTTTTGTAGGTTTACAGACAGTTGAAATAGATTGCTTTTGACATGCAGATTTTTTTGTCTGTTTTGGTTTTTCTATGGCAGGGTTTCTCTGGGTGTCCTGGAACTCAATCTGTAGACCAGGCTGGCTTGAAATCAGAAATTCACTTGCCTCTGCCACCCAAGTGCTGGGATTAAAGGCGTGTGCCACCACTGCCTGGCTAGATGGTCAGTTTATGTATCCAGCCTGACCTTATGTCACTTACGCATCTGTTATATATGTTCCCCCTCCTCCCCCAAGGTGAAGAAGAATTTTCTTACGGGTATTCTCTGAAAGGAATAAAAACATGCAACTGTGAGACAGAAGATTATGGGGAGAAGTTTGATGAAAATGATGTGATTACATGCTTTGCTGTAAGTTACCTGTAAATGTCGTTAGCTATGTGTGTAAAAGATTCTTACCAGTGTGGTTAAATGTATGCTGCTGGCTCTAAGTTACAACAAGAGAGGCTTGGGACAGGCTCAGTGGTTGGGTTTGTGGTGTGTAAGGTGAGGGGACCTGAGTTTGGATATCTTTCACTAATGTAAAGGCTTGAGATTCATCTGGGAGGGAAGAAGCAGCAGCTTCAACTAGCTCCAGCTTTAGTGACAGGAAGTTGCCTAACATGGAACCTTGGACACACAAAAGCAGTTGAAACTGGGAAAATAGAAGACTGTTGTTTGAAGGATCATTAACACATTTTAAAAGGAAAAAAATTGGTCTGAAAATATGTATCTAAGGCCTGATTCTTGGGATTTGTTGTTTATAACCATTAGTTCTTAGCATTAACCTAAACATGGTAACATGTGTGTCTTGGTGAGTTGAGAGACCTTACAGGGAGTTTAAAACTGATCTTTTTTAGAGCTGAAGCGATGGCTCAGCAGTTAAGATTATTGACTGTTCTTCCAGAGGTCCTGAGTACAAATCTCAGCAACTATGTAATGCCTCAAAACTATCTATAATGGGATCTGTTGCTTTCTTCTGATCTGATTTTTTAAAAATTCTATTCAACAGAACTTTGAAACTGATGAAGTTGAACTCTCTTATGCGAAGAATGGACAAGATCTTGGTGTTGCCTTTAAGATCAGTAAGGAAGTTCTTGCTGACCGGCCACTATTCCCACATGTTCTCTGCCATAACTGTGCAGTTGAATTTAATTTCGGTCAAAAGGAAAAGCCATACTTTCCAATACCTGAAGACTGTACTTTTATCCAAAATGTCCCCTTAGAGGACCGAGTTAGAGGACCAAAAGGACCTGAAGAGAAGAAGGATTGTGAGGTAAGTTTTATTGTGTGATGGTGTGGATTGTGTTGCAGTTGACATTAGGAGAAGGGTAAAAAATGAGTGGGTTATAGATTTGTTACTATTTACTGCTGAGAGACAAAGTCGTGATGGCGCTTCTTTTTCTCACTGTAGGTTGTAATGATGATTGGCTTGCCAGGAGCTGGAAAAACTACCTGGGTTACTAAACATGCAGCTGAAAACCCTGGGAAATACAACATTCTTGGAACAAATACGATTATGGACAAGATGATGGTAAGTAACAATTGAAATGAAAGTGTTGAGAAGGCGTGGGGAGTAGAGCAAAGGGCGAGCAAAACACTATACCCTGGCTTTAGTCTTCAGCACTATGACAAATAAACAGGGTCAGAAATTATCCTGGGTTAATGTTGGCTTGTGTTTTCATTTATTTTAATATCTTAGAGGAAATGATTTTTGCTAAAACAAATTGGGAGTACTTTTTATATCTTCCAGTGACTGCTTTTTCATAAGTCATTAACAGCAGTACCAAAAACTATGTATTTTTTGGTTACTATTGAAAGGATACAACTGAGTATTTATAAAATGATGCCTGGTTCCTGTAGTTCTAAGCTTTTTACAATATTTTGTTAGGTGGCAGGTTTTAAGAAGCAAATGGCAGATACTGGAAAACTGAACACACTGTTGCAGAGAGCCCCACAGTGTCTTGGCAAGTTTATTGAAATTGCTGCCCGTAAGAAGCGAAATTTTATTCTGGATCAGGTAAGTAGTAGCTTTGAAGTTAAAGAGAGAAATCAACTGATAATTGGTAAGGTGTAACATTAACGTCTTTAACATTTTCCCCTCAAGACAAATGTGTCTGCTGCTGCCCAGAGAAGAAAAATGTGCCTGTTTGCAGGCTTCCAGCGGAAAGCTGTTGTAGTGTGCCCAAAAGATGAAGACTATAAGCAGAGGACACAGAAGAAGGCAGAAGTAGAGGGGAAGGACCTACCAGAACATGCTGTCCTCAAGATGAAAGGCAAGGAATTCACTTTATTTTTACTGTCTTAAGTACGGTTTGGGGATTTATACCTAGAAAATATCTTCACACTTAGAGATTATATTAATCTGCTAAATAGAAACTTGTATGGTTATTATACAAAGAATGTGATGAAGGCCGTGACCAGATAACTGAAAGTTGAAAGAATTAAACACATTCAGAGATAAAGTTTATAGAATTTACATGTTCATAATTGATTTATAAGTTTGACTTGATTCCCTGTAGGAAACTTCACCCTTCCAGAGGTTGCAGAATGCTTTGATGAAATAACCTATGTTGAACTTCAGAAAGAGGAAGCCCAAAAGCTTTTGGAGCAATATAAAGAAGAAAGCAAAAAGGCACTGCCACCAGAAAAGAAGCAAAACACTGGCTCAAAGAAAAGCAATAAGAATAAGAGTGGCAAGAACCAGTTCAACAGAGGTGGTGGCCATAGAGGCCGTGGAGGATTCAATATGCGAGGTGGCAATTTCAGAGGAGGAGGCAAGTTAATTTTGCCTGTTGGTATTTGGAATTTGAAAATGAATGAGTTTATTTTTTAAGTTAAATAGGAAGTTAGTTTCTTTGATAATTTGCTGCCATGTTTGACTAATACACAATGAGGGGAGTGTATTGGGTATACTTAAAACTGGGCATTGCTTACTTTTTCATTAATGATAAGAGATAACTGTATGAACTCTTCCTTAAATGTGTGACAGCTAAACTAAACCCTTTGTGCATTTATTTAGCTCCTGGGAATCGTGGTGGATATAATAGGAGAGGCAACATGCCACAGAGAGGTGGTGGCGGTGGAAGTGGTGGAATTGGCTATCCATACCCACGTGGCCCTGTTTTTCCTGGCCGAGGTGGTTACTCAAACAGAGGGAATTACAACAGAGGTGGAATGCCCAACAGAGGGAACTATAACCAGGTATTGATTTGCCCTGAAATGTTGTAGATGAATGGATGTTGGGAGTCTTAACTGGCGGCGTTGACATAGTTGTGAAACAATTTAGTTATTGGACTTTGCTTTTTCAGGTCATTAATAACAGCAGTGAGCTTGGGGAATAAGGGTTTCTGCTTACCCCTCCCTAAAAAATAGCCAACCATTGCTTGAGAGCTCTTAACAGATTTTTTTTTTTTTAAACTTTCATAGAACTTCAGAGGACGAGGAAATAATCGTGGCTACAAAAATCAATCTCAGGGCTACAATCAGTGGCAGCAGGGTGTAAGTAGTTTCTTAAATGCTTACATAAATTATGTGTTATGTTTACAAGATTGAGACGGAAGTTCTTACCTAGGAATTGAAGAGTTTTATACTTTAATAGGACAAGGTGTCTATAAATTGTTACTGTGTTATTGTTACTGTAACCATGGATAGGCTGGATTTTAACATTACTTTAGATAAAGTAATATTTAATACATATGGTTGTTTTACTACATGGTCATTTTTAATAGTTTTAATTACATAAACTAACCCTAAGTCTTGTGTTTCCTTTGGTAATGTGTATTGGTAAATAATATGGGTAATTGGTAAATTAAAATTAAGTCTCTGATCTGATGTAGAAATTAAGTGTGATAAATTTGTTTCCAGCAATTACTCTGAATTAGATCATTGTCATTTCCTAAAAACAATTTGAGTGGCTTATTGATGTTTTTTTCTTTAAAAACAAAATTTTCTCTTACAGCAATTCTGGGGTCAGAAGCCATGGAGTCAGCATTATCACCAAGGATATTATTGAATACCCAAATAAAACGAACTGATACATATTTCTCCAAAACCTTCACAAGAAGTCGACTGTTTTCTTTAGTAGGCTAACTTTTTAAACATTCCACAAGAGGAAGTGCCTGCGGGTTCCTTTTTTAGAAGCTTTGTGGGTTGATTTTTTTTTTTTTCTTTTCTTTTTTGTACATTTTTAATTGCAGTTTTAAAGTGAATCGTAAGAGAACCTCAGCATTGTGCACGATAAGAGAATGTGTCAGTATTTCAGGGTTCTACATTTTATCTGTAAAATG
This sequence comes from Mus musculus, assembly GCF_000001635.26. NCBI lineage: Eukaryota > Metazoa > Chordata > Mammalia > Rodentia > Muridae > Mus > Mus musculus. Next base: position 184,328 of record NW_016097312.1, on the reverse strand, counting down.
TGACTTTTTTTTTTATCACAACAAAAGTAAAATGTTGCTTTGTACCTGGTGTCTTTTATTAAGCATTTACTCCCCCATTTCTCACAGAGAATAACAGTCGGGAGTCATTGTCACAATAAAATAGCAATGTTAGCAGCCAGATTCATGGAAGGACTAAGGGGTCCTCATGAATTGCATTAAGATTCTGTACTGCTCATGATACACTCCATCCTCTCTAGACTGCCTGCCGGGTAATAGTGGACGGGTAATCTCTGACAAAACGGGAAGGCTATTTTTTTTCTGTTTGACAATGGAATTGGCATAATTGGGAATGAAGATAAAATTTGGAACCAAGATTGAGAAGATGGAGTGTATGTAGAAGGGCTGTTCAAAAATGTAAACTTGGTTGCATTATATGTGGAGGCTCAAACTTGTGAAGGTTAAATACCATAAAATTTTCCATTTGTTCTGCATTTTGATTCTGAAAAGAAAGCTGGCTTTGCCCATTTCTTATTAAAAAAACTTGTTGTAAATCCAGTTGTCTAATGGGATCTATATGAAGTTAGCTATGTCTGTATGCCCTTCTCCCACAAATACTGTATTACTAGTGTGCTTGTAGTAGTTAACTCCACCATCTTTGTAAGCTAATGAAATTGTGAGTCACCCATTTATATCTTAATTTTTAATCATGTCAGTTCTTGAATGGGTATCTCCTTAGCCTGCTGATTTCTTTTTCTTTCTAAAGAAAGTGGGTGGAGAAATTAATTTAGACGTTTGTTTGCAATAAAAAGAATTCATTTTACTCTTGTTTGGGATTCTCGCCATCAAGGTCTAAATCCCTTTATAGTATGACTCCCAAGAGGAGAAACTTTAAGTGTGTGCTTTCTGGACAGCTTATTCTTTACTCTGTACTTCGGAACATTTAGGTTTTAAAAACTTAAATGTATACTGATGATTGATTTTATAATATAAAGTTGAATTCTTCCCTTCCCCTCCCCCCAAGACTGCTTTTAACATTTATGAGGGGCAAAGGTACTGGCTGGGAGAAGTTAATGTTCAGTTGACCATGTTTATGAAATGTGAGTGGCTGTCCTCACCTGATAATAGACATATAATACATGAAACTTTGGGAACAGATGCTTTTAGAAGCCATCATGCAAGCCAGTCATTGATTTCACTACTACACAATGCTGCTAACTTAACTAGCTATGTGATAAATTAGATCCCCTAATTGTAATTTTATTGGGTTTGCACAGAACACTTAAATCTTGTAAAGGAGCCTCACTGTGTGAAGTGAGGAATCAGGAGTCAAACTGTAGAACTAAAATTAGAATTTAGTCTAGTTGTTAGTGTTTATAGCCTGCTTCTGGTAAGTTCAGGTTTTCCTGTATTATTAATTGCTGTAGAACTTTGTTTTAAATCAGATTTTTTTTTTAATACTTTATTATACTCTAGGAATTACTACAGGCTAGTTTCTGCAATCAGGTTGCCTCAGAAATAACACTACAAAGTAGTATCTTCTCGGCTTAGTTAACTGCTATAAACCATTGGTATGAGTATCTGCCCTACATACGTAACATTATGATTATATATTCCTAACTCTGGGAGTAATTCAGTTCAGTGGTTATCCTAATATTTTAATCTGTGCCTTTCAAAAATCTTGTATAGACCTAGTACTAGAGACGCATGGCTACAAAAAAGGGTCAAATGACAAAGTAGAACATGATACATGCATTGCCTGAAAAATTGGATGGGAGGGAAAGCTTGCTATCTGAAGTGATCTCACTAGTTACATCTGTACATGAAAGTTTTCTTTAATGGAAAAGAGGCAATCCATTCAGAGGGGGAAAAATGGCTTAAGTTTTTGAAAGAATCCCAAATATTGATAGGATCAGAATTGACTTGATAATCAAGCTGGGCATGACAACACAGGGGCTTTTAAAAAAGATACAAGCTGGAGGGCAGCCTGGGCTATATTCTATATTGTGAGGTGTTCTCTCTGTAATTAAGTACCAGCAGAGCCAAAAGCTGGGGAAGGTGGCTGCCATTGTAGATCAGTGGTAGAGCACTTATTATCAGCACCTAAGAGGTAATAAATTAGTTAACTTTGTTACTGAGAAAATGGTGTAGATTAATAGTAGCAAAGAGGCGTTCTCACTAATGTCTATAGACTATTTTAATGGCAAATATTTTAATCACATTTCAATGGCATTTTAGGTAGTATGCACTTGGGTGTGAAAGACTAGTTCTGTGTACATCAATGTGAATATAATTGATTTTTTTAAAATGTAGAATAAGCTTAAACTAATTTCTTTTTTACATAAATGTAATATATTTTTTATTAAAGTGAACAAAATTTGTAGCAGATAACTACACTCCAGCTTTCATTCTTAAGCTGTTTTCCATAGACAGATTAGCAACAGTACTTTAACCTAAAGCTACTTTTGGGTAAACTTCATTAAGAGTCTTTCTTTTCCTTCTCTATATTAAATATTCTGGTGCCTGGGTCAGTACTTGGCAATGCTTGATAGTTTTGTGGTTTGTCCAAAACACTCCGTTGCTCTCATGGAGAGCCTTTTCCTTGTATGATTTTTAGCTTGGCATTTGAGCAAATAGAGTAGATACAAGGCATGCTTCAAATAAAAGGAAGATGGAAAGTTCTAGGCAGTTTGAGTTACAGGGTTTTTTGTTTTGTTTTTTGCTTACTATTAATACTTGGTATGGGTACATGTTCATAAGAGAAGTATTCAAAGAACTTTGTCTAGTTGACCGATATTGTCTCATCAATCCTGTCACTAACCTTTTTTTTCTGAAGACCTTGGAGCTGTAGTGCTTATTGAAGGAGATAATGCAGCATTGGTATAGAACAGTGGATAGAATCAGGAATTCTTAAGTGGATGCTACTTTATTTGCAAATTCATGGGTTTGATGCCAAATAGGTTGAAAGAACGAACTTAGGAATGATATAGCATTACATCCTTAACTCCCATAGCATAAAAGTATAGGAGATTGAATATTGAAATGCTCTAGAATTTCACTTAATTTGTAAGGTGGAATTCAGAAGGCAAAATTATATATAATCACTTAGAAAATGAGTCATCTTACAAACCCAGTGCTGGTAGGCTAGTATGTGTTGAAGATAGTGATAGGTAATCTGTTTGCTACCAGGACATTAGCCTGTAGTTACCTTTCTGCCTAAATACAAACTTGGGAAAGAGGTCTTTATGACAAAATTTAGTATATACCTGAACCAAGAGAAGTGAGTGTAGAGGTTTACTTTTTAACTTAGCTGAACATGCATATATAGGGTAGTGTATATTCTGTAAAAACCTCCAAGAGGTTCTAGGCATTTATTTCTTTGGACAACTGAACACCTTGTGTAGCAATGGCATAATTCTATATCAGTATAAGTTAATCTATGAAATCTACTTGGGTTTGAGTCTGAATTAACAGCTGAACTGCTGTTGGATTATTAGTTAACCTGTTTTCCTTTAAGACTGTCTTTGAGATGATAGAAAATAGTTTATCCACTTAAAAGTCTTAACATTTTAACACATATTTGAACAAGTTGATACTGGCCAAAAATTGAAGCCAAATCAAAATTTGATGGGAACTGAGATGCTAAAGGCATACCTAAATGCTTCCAGTTTGTCAGCTAAGTACTTAGCTAATTGAGATGGAAGAATCATGGACAATAAGAATTCAAGTGATCCAGCATACTACATTTTCTTGTTAGCTTAGAAATAAAAGCAATGTGTTGATTTAAATTTCATCTCCTTTTTCTTAGTCTGTCCATGTGAATGTGCTGTGTGAAGAGTAAAAGGGGCCCAACTAAATGTGTTCCAGTGATTCTAATAGGTATTCAAATTAATTGCTGCTTGTATGTTTACCAATTACTGCTAGGTTTCCAGGACCACCTTATACAAAGCTATTGGCAACCAAATGGACAGGAAAATCCTCTGAAGGATTTTCTAACTTTGCCTTTGTATATCAGAAGTAAAGTGTAAAAGACTATAATCAAGTCTAAGCTTTAAAGACATTTACCCTCAACAGTGATCTTTAAGGGGACTTTTCTGCCCTTGCTTACCAAATTTTTTTTTCCTGTCTTGACCAGACTGGTAGTAAAGTGAATAAAAATGAGATGAAGAAAGTCAGATGCTGAAGTTAATGGGAAACTTGGTGTGAGCTTTGGTTATGCCATCCTCAGAGCTTTTACTATTGTAAAACATAGATTAAGTCTAGGTGAAGTCCATGAGAGGACTTGTTTTCATTTCAGTTTTGATGGCAACAGTTTGGGTTTGTGCAGTAAAAATGGCTGTACCCTCAAAAGGCAACCCAATGGCTTTCTAAGAGTAGGCAGCCAAAGGTTCATTGAGAAAAACAAAAGTTGTAGGAAATCTATTAAATATGCTTTAAATTTGAGTGGCAAAGCATGTTGTGTCTCCATGATAGAGAAGCATTTGTTAGGGAACATGTTTCCTTACAGCACACGCAGGTTATTCTCTTAAGGAGTATGCCATAAACAGGTAGTTTAGACACAGTAAGCTTTGTTACAGTTAGAAATGTTTTAACATTTAATTTTAGTCAATGTCTTCATTAGAAACTGGAAGGGTAGAGTTAAATATAGTGTTAAAATACAACTTTTTACCTAGTAGTACTTATGCTATAAACTGTAATACATTGGAAAATATCCTAATTTTTCCTTGCTGCAACAGCTTTGTTCTCAAATAGTTTAAAATATTAAAAATTGAACTTAATATAACATGTATTGTAGTACCAGTATTTGGGTGGTAGTAGTGGATTCTGGCTATTCTATTGACCTGATATAATAATTACTAGAACATTAACCTGCTTCAAAATTGATTTTAAAGGACTGTTACAAGTCAGACTTTGAAAATTTGTTTAATTTTCCTATTTACTAAGGTCTGCGTACCCAAAGAATAGTATATATTTAACATGATTTCTAAAGGGGTGCGTTGACACCTGTCAGATTTCTATCTAGGAATAGAAGGATTCAAACCCTATTTGATCCTTAGCTCTTTGCTGAAAAGTGCATAAACAGGAATCCTGAATTTATTATATAGACCTCCGCATTATATAATCGAAGCAAAGGGAAACCATCGATGGAGTTAGAGGTACGTAGACTATAAAGAGATGCTTGCAAATCAAATACTGGTTTTAGCATAGTTGCCAAACTCAGTAAGTCACAAGTCCAGAAAAAAGCTGTTCCTATTAAATCTCCCTGAGGTCCTTTTACTAAGATAGAAAAATAAGGAGTCAATGAGGGGAGGGGTTGAGGGAAATGGGAAAGGAATTATAGCCTAGGAATGGTAGATAGCTACCCCAGAACTTTAAAACTACTAACACTACAATTCTATTTTAATCAGCTTTTTGGCTGGTACCTACTGCTATACCACCTAGTATGACATTTCGGGATTATCGGGACAATGACAGAAGCGGTGTACATGGAGGGTATAGAAGGTAGGTTGAATTTTAAATTTTCAGTGTAAAAGTTTGGGTTGGGGTGGCCATATTGTCTTATTTTAGAATTTACCTAGTAGTATGTTGCTATGGAACTCAATTATGCCTGACCTTATGAGAAACACAGGGTTTATGTGGTACATAGGCTGTGACCAGTGTTAGCTACCACAGAAGATACAACACCCAGAAGTTTCTGGTGTGCAGGAGGCTCAGCTTAATTGTGTAGATGGGATGAGAGTAGGTTGAAATACGCTGGATATGGCTCACACCTATAATACCAACACTAGGATGCTGACCTAGGCTAGGTTACAGTGGAATTGTCAAGTACAATATTAAAGGGTTCAGTGGTCAGGGGATTATATATATAATGGCATGTCCCAAACAAGTGAAGGAAACTAAATGCTTTGTGACTCTCTTTATCCAGTTGTGCTGCTGTGAAAATGAGTAGTGAAGATGTTTCCAGCCAAGAGAGGTCTCCCTTTCATGGTAAGATATAACTGCAGAATGGATGATAAAGCTGGAAGGAATTAAAATACCTGCTTTTTCATAGCGATATGGCTAAGACCATAAAAATAAGTACACTGTCCACACAAACTCAACAAAATTGTGGTTTCTACCAGATGAGTAACTTTTCAGTGCCCACCACTGACAGTTACACAATTCTCTACACCCTGTCTTTACTGTTTGAAGGATAGGTGAAGAATAGAATTGTCAAGGTTGGCTCATCTTGACACAAAGTTCTAAGGCCAGTAATGGATATATATCCTTGCTTGGGTTTGATTTCTCCTTCAGGCTGATGGTACTTTTTTGTGAACATGTAATTAAGCTGACACCTTGGGAGGGTTTTACATTCCATGTTTTTGGCATGGTCTAACAAACATACTGTACTGGCAGTAGAGAACAAAAGGATTTCATGTAAAACAATACAGTTTACACACGTTTGAGTTTTTTAATCTATGGTTGATTTACAAGTTGTTTGGGTTTTAAAGCTGATTGAAGTTGCTTAGCTGCTGTTGTTGGTCTTCATTTTTCTTTCAGGATCAAGGTGGGTGCTTTCATATAAAATCTTATTTTTTATTCCTTCTCTGGCAATTCTTTCCTGGATCCTCTGCTTAGCGAAATTATACCTACAGTGGAACCTTGTAAGAATGAAAAAGAAAGTAAGCTACTAGTTCCTATATATGAGCAACCTAAGGAATTTTAATTCACAGATTTCCAAAATGCTTATAAAGGACTATCCCAAAACTAAATTTAAAGGTGTTTATACAAATGTTCTTTATAACTACATAAAACATAGATTTCTGTCTCCTTAGAATAATTATACCTGTTGTAGAACAAACACTGTAGGAATCTCTTGGGTCTGACTCACTCAAAACTTAATGGAATTCTGCCACTCGTCTGTTAAACATTCAATGGGTAATAATGGAGGTTTATATATTGCCATAGTTTCCAGCAAAAAACAAAAACAAAACAACTGGTGACTCATACCTTTAATCCCAGCACAACTACACAGTGAGAGACCCTGTCTCAAGTGCGCGTATATACACATCCATGTTTATTGAATGAGTCCTGTTACTTTATCCTGACTTTAACTGCAATATCCAGCAAACATACCAGCATCCTAAAGTCACCAGGATAAATCCTCCTACTCCAACATCACATGATCTTCTAATTCTACCTATTGGAAAAAGCATGGTCAGCATAAATTCTGTGTAGAAAACATTATAATAGAGCTGTTTTAATTTAAGGAAAATACTCACTGGTCACCAAGAAATGTCCAAGTCCAGTCACAATAGATCCTAATGAGCCATAGAGTATAGATTCTCGAGCACATGGAGTGTTCTCAACATCTAAAATACCTAGGAGCTTGAAGGGCTAGGATAAAATGAAAAAGAATTTAGCCTGAACAAGAAAATAGTTAGGTTCCTATTCAATTTTTAATTACCAGTCAGCCAACTTAAAGTGTTCTAATCTGCCACTTCAGGATTTACTTCAGCATTTGAAATAATGAGCACAGTGATTAACCTCTAGCATGAAGTGACCAGTCTTCCAAGGACATGTCACTCAGCACTGGCTCAGAGATGGGGGTCAAAACATTTTTCACACTCTGTTCATGCAAGTCTTAGACATCTGGTGGTTTGTGACTGTAATGTAATCCCAGCAATCAGGAAACCACAGCAAGAAGAACCACAACTACATTGCTGTGAATTGGAGGTCAGTCTGAGCTTGAGGATGCAAGACTACACATAACTTATATGACAGAGCATGTGCGAAAAGAAGCCATTCTCTATTTGTACCCCAGCCCTGGAAGCACAGATGTTTTCTGCAATGCCACTCAATGCTTCTAGAGGATGACTGCATAAGAGATGAAACGTAACACTGGTGGGGAATGGAGTAAAAGACATGTTAGGTTCGGTTAAAGATAGGGTAGAGCTGCACTCCCCTTAGCTCAAGGATCTGCCTGAACGTGTGTAACCTGGCTTTCATTAAAGTAAAATTGTTCTTTCACTGATGACTTGCTTCTCTTGTTTTTAATCATACACCCAATCAATCATTGTGGGCTGTTCTCATCATCAAACTCTCAAATAAGAAACTACAGGTCTACTGGGGAGTTCACACCATCTCTGGAAATTACTCCTATGCCAACTAGCATCCAGTACATGATGAACATGGAGACATTCTGGTAGCGTTAGTGAAACCAGTTGTACCTATGTACCTACCACCTGTATTCTTGCCTAGTTCAGATAGCTTAAAATTGGGTTTCTTGTGAGAGATTCCTTGCTTATCCTATCACCTACATGGTGGTTTCATAACTCCAGTTCAAGAGAAAACTAGGATTCAAGTTGACTGTCCATCCTTTTCCATTAAGTGTGTCATTGCAAAAGGAGACCTGGTTGGCATTAAATCTTTCAAGCTTCCTGTGGCAAGCTCATCAGTGGTCCTAAAAGCCAGTTTTGTATTGTACTCAACCAGTCTCCCCCCCCAAAGGACTGCTTTGTAATCCTTTCATTTGAAAGGATTTTAAATTTGAAAGGATTTTAAATTCTGTAAGTTATATCTGTGGGTGTCTGACTTGGGCTGCCACAAGAGCTCCAGAGACTTGAACAGAGGTGGTAAATAAGCACCTTTACCTTCTGAGGATTGCGCTTGCTTCCACATCTTAAGTCCTAATACTACCATTTTTCTGTTGCCTTGCAAGACTATATTAACTAGATGCTCCTGATTTTACTTGAGTACCCACACGCTCATGGCCACTGTTTAGGCAAAGATACACTTAGATTCCATCTCACCGGGAATCTTGAGAAAACATTTACAGTAATTGGCTTGCTGTTCCACTGGCCTGGGGATTTGGCAGTAGCAACGTTCCAGTAGCAGTGTCCCCTCCTTTTACGGATTTAACATTTGTGACCTGTTATCAGCTGAATACCATTTATTCGACTCCCTGTTTGTGAGACTATTCATCTGCTTATTTGGTCTTAGTCGGTTTTGCAAACCGACCAAAGTATCAAAGTATTTTCAAGTAGTTTCTCTTGCTTCCAAAATCTTTTCTGAGACAGGTTTTAGGTTTACTTTGTAGCCCTGGCTATCCTGGAACTCACTGCCTCCTAAGTGCCTGGTTAAAAGGTGTGCCCATCCCAAGCCTTCATGGCTTTATTTTTCAGAGCAGAGTCTTTTTGTCAAACCCACTGTTCAATTTCAGCAAGTCTAGATGAGCTATGAAGCAAACACTACATTTGACCTTACTTGTGCTAGCAAGTTTTCATTTGATAGGTAGTGTTTTAGTTGTTTAACAAAAGACATCTTTAGACACTTGACCATGGCTTAATTAGTCTCCACTTGGGACACCTTCCTGTAGCCATTCTATCAGGCCTAGCAGTTCATGGCCAAACTGCAGTTTTATCCCGGCTGGCTTAAATGGATGAAATTCGACTGTCCCGTTACCCCAGTAGGATGTCGGCTTCATGCAGAGTGGAGATTTCGTCTTTTTTAATAAGAGGTCAAACTGCAGTTCTCACATTGAACTAACAAATCTATACCTTACCTGTGAGTGTGCGCTCCTGTGTTGTGCAAGGAAAAGGACTGATTCACTTGCTGGCCCAGAACTCACCCCTGCCTCAGCCCTCAAAGTGGAGATTACTGGCATGCACCATCACGCCCAGCTCTCCAGAGTTTTCATTTCCCCTTTATTAGCCCTTTCTACCAAATCCAATGCTAGTTTTGGATTAGTCTCCGTTTTCTGACCCTGCAGGCCTGCTCTTCACTAGTTTAACTGGCAATTTAGATATATCCGGGATATGAGGACTAGATCGCTGATATACCTCGCGGCTATGGGATGGGTCTAGGAAACCGGGTCGCGGCCTGCGCACTGCACACCTCCCCCCACCCCCCCTTGCCCCATGGCGAACATTACCTTTTTCTCCGTCTCGTGGGGCTCCGGGGCGGCCGCCATGGGCACCAGTCCTCTCCATCGCCCCGCCCAGGCCCGCGACGGGAGCAACACGGGCTCCGCCCACCCCATCCCCGCGCGGCGGCGGCCATCTTAGGGAGCGTTCCTGGGGCTGTCCGGAAGCCCGCCCTGGCACACTCCTTTGTTCCATGGAACCGGCCACACTGTTTTCCAACCCGCAACCGACCATGAGGAACGCGAGTGGTGGCAACCTAGAGAAGCGCCACCGGTTCCTGTCTCGCAGGCAGGGTGGCCCGAGTCAAGGAGCACCGAGAAACTCGCTTCCCTCAGCCCCTCCTCCGCCTTAACCGCCATTTCAACCGTTGTGCGCGTCCCCGTGCTGGGCGCTGAGGGCGGAGCCGGGGCCGCGCGTCGCGCGCCGCTTTGTCCTCTTAGAGGGCGGGAGTCCGGGTTTGACGGCCCCCGCACTGCCGGAAGTCGCCTGGCGCTGTTTCCGCGGGCCTCGTTCCCAGCTTGTCCTTTGTCCTAGCTTTGGTGACCTTGACAACCTCCCGCACCCCCGCCTCGGTCCCTCGCGGCGGCCTTCCAGCGCCCGCCAGGCCCACGCCCCTCCCCCTCCGGCCCGCAGATTTAGGTTAAAAATAGCGCGCCGCTCGCGTGGAGGAGACTCAGGACAAAATGGAGGCGGCCGCTACCTAGGGGGCATGCGTCAGGCGGCAAGTGCCTTCCTTCGGGAGGGAGGCCGTGGGTGACGCGACGGTGACATAGCGGGTAGAAACCCAGACCGTGGGTCGTTTGGGTCCAAGTGTCAGCCAGTTCAGCAGGCGATGGCGACTCCGTTTTCGGGTTAATGTCCTGGCCCCGGCCTTTTGCCTTTCTTTGTTTACCTATTTCCCGATTTGGCCTCTTCCGTTCCAAACGGCCCTTCCCCGGAAAATGTCCCGGCCTGTCATTGTGCAGAGTCATGCCGCCTTTCATGTAACGTGCTGCACGCTACTTGCCCGTCAGTGTTAGCTGGGAGGGTCTCATCTTAATTACCATGCGGACTGCTTACTGTCTTATTCTTCATGCTCATTAACTGCTTTTCGCCAATCCCAGGGGGTAAAAGTGATTTATATTTCTCTTTATGCGTAGTAAGTTGTTTTTTGTTTTTAAGGAAGCTGAACAGTTACAAAGTGTATAATGCTCTAATATTACTAGGACTAGAAAAGGAACTGTTATCTTGACAGTTTGGGATACTCTACTGAAATTCTTGGCTAGCCAGGCTTTGAATTTTTGTCTGGAAGGTAATATTTAAGGTTGTAATATTCCATAAAGGAGAGAGGAATTCTTTTGCATTCCTAATTGCGGTATAAAGGACGTAACGGGAAAAATACCGAGGAAATGGCGTTACCGTTTTACTTGTGACTGAGACGTTGCTAGAGTATACTGAGTTGGAGTCCATTTCACTTGTTTGAAAAATGTCATGGATTCGATAAAGTTTCTTAATTTAACGAAAATAGAATATTTTTCAGTTTTGTCTTTTAACAGTTAATAATGAAAAGTAACAAGCTCACCCTTCTCCTTCTCCCTGAAGGTGTGGATGAAAGAAAACGACTTTGAAGAGAATAGAGTTTATTCTGTAGTAAAATGTAAATGATCATGACCCAAGGACAGGATTCAAACTGCCCCCAAACCATATTCAACATAAAAGTGTTACAGTCTTATGAGTTTTATATGGTAACAAAAGAGATAAGACACTTCAGTTTATGGAATGTCTCTGGCTATTGGCCTTAGATTTCATCTGATGACATTCTCAGTCTTTGGGATTGGTGGAAGTTAGTGTTCTGTTTATACATTCCAGAAGGACAGTCACAAGGATAGATGCTAAGCTATACATAGAAGTGGGCAATGAATGGCTATTAAGGAGGCCAAGGATAGCCTAAGATAATTTAGCTCCAGGCTTGCAGCATTCCAGGTCTCTCCTGTCACAGTAGAATCAGCCTTGTAGAATTTTTAACTAAGGATTGGGGTGAGTGGTTGTGTGGTTTCCCCCTCATAGGAACTATAGTTAACAAAGGAGTTAACTGTTGTGTTCTTCCAATCTGTTTTCCTTCTCTTAATTAAAATTATTATGCAAATACATTTTGGAGTCATTTAAAATAACATTAGATGCAGATGTGTTGGCTCTGACCTAAAAGCCCAGCATTCTGGTTGAAAGAGTAGGTTTCTTGTGACTTCAAGGCCAGCTACAAAGTGAGGCTCTGTCTCACAAAAAACTGATAATAACAATGGAGGGTTTGAAGGTATAGCTCAGTGGGTAAAGAGTACCCAAGGCCTTGTTTTTGATTTGATACCCAGAACTGTTAATATATGCACAAAAAAATTTTAAAACCTACCAGAATACATGGATACATGGAGTAAAAACTAAAGCCTCCAATCTCCTATAAACATCTTTTTTACATTAACCTGATATGACCGAAGTGGGCCTGCTGCACCAGCGGCACTGTTTTCTACCTTTGGTTATTCTTGACCTGTGTGTGTGTGTCTGTAAGCACCTGGAGGTCTACTCCCTTCAATGGCTGCACAGTGTCCCCTTAAGCTTTTTGCTGCTGAATGACGTTTCTTTAGAAAGCTGCACATTTTTCTACTAATCCAAACCCAAAAAAACGTCAGCAAACATCTTTGAGCACACGCTAAAGATTTTCTGTAGAACACATTTCAAGATGAGGAAGCTGGCTCAAAAGCCTTGGACACGTTGTTAGGTCCTGCTGTTGTCCTCTCAAAAATGTTGCCCTTGTGATTCCCATGAATAAGCATGAGAGTGACTTTCCTCACTGATTTTTAGAATCACCTTTTGTAATGTTTGATAGTTTCTGGATCTGATGGAAGAATTTAAACTTCCCTATTACCAGAATAATTGAGTACTCTTTCAAGTGCTACTTTGTGCTTTAATCTTTTTATTACCTTTAAGTGTGTGGGTGTGTTCTACAGTTTAGGTGTGGAGATGAGAAGATAACTTGCAAGGGCCCTTCTGTCCTGTTATAGGGTATCTGAAGAGAACAGCCCAAGACCTGAATAACTTGAATGGAGTCTTTATTTAACCTTGGGCAGGACTGCTCCAAGCGAATTATTGGGAAGTATTGTGGAACTCCAGTTGGCTTGATTTTTTTTTTTTAATTTTTTTTTTTTTTTTTTTTTGGTTTTTTGAGACAGGGTTTCTTAGTGTAGCCCTGGCTGTCCTGGAACTCACTCTGTAGAGCAGGCTGGCCTTGAACTCAGAAATCCGCCTGTCTCTGCCTCCCAAGTGCTGGGATTAAAGGCGTGTGCTACCACTGCCTGGCGTGATTTTTATTTTTATTTATTATTTTTTTAAAGATTTATTTATTTATTATATGTAAGTACACTGTGACACTCCAGAAGAGGGAGTCAGATCTCATTACGGATGGTTGTGAGCCACCATGTGGTTGCTGGGATTTGAACTCCAGAGCTTCGGAAGAGCAGTCAGGTGCTCTTACCCACTGAGCCATCTCACCAGCCCCATGATTTTTATTTTTTAAGGGGGAAAAAATGCAATTGTGACATATACAGAAATCGAGTATTGCTTACAGAAGTAGAGAGGTAACAGTTTATGGTCAGGCAGGTAACATTTAGCTCACAGCCCCATTATACAGGAATTTGGGACTAGTCCAGAGACCAGTTTTATCCAAGATAATTTAGCACTTAAAAGTATTCTTAAGAATATTTTGTCCCTTTTCCCTTTCTGCCACGCCATGCCATCCAGACTGAGGAAGACCCGGAAACTCCAGGGTCACGTGAGCTGTGGCCATGTGAGCATAGGTAAGCACCGCTGCAAGCACCCAGGAGGCTGTGGGGAGGCTGGAGGCATGCATCACCACAGGATCAACTTGACAAATATCATCCAGGTTACTTTGGGAAAGTTGGTATGAGGCACCAGAGCTCCTGCCCAACTGTCAACCTAGATAAATTGTGGACGTTGGTCAGCGAGCAGATGCGGGTCAATGTAGCAAAAAATAAGACTGGAGCTGCTCCCATCATTGATGTTCGATCAAGTTACTACAAAGTTCTGGGCTCGGATAGCTCCCCAAGCAACCTGTCATCGAGAAGGCCAAATCCTTCAGCAGAAGAGCTGAAAAGAAGATTAAGGCTGTTGGAGGTGCCTGGGTTCTGGTGCCTTAAAAGCCATGCTGGAGGTTAATTATATGCTAACATTTAAAAAAAAAGAATATTTTGATGAGCTGTTGTAACTATAGCTCTGTAGCCTACTACAATTCTGCTCTGTGGACTGTAGGAATTGAATCTAGGTCTTTGGGCAACAAGCTGTTGAGCTGCTTCGCCACCCCCACTTATTCCTTTCATAAGACTCAACTTCAACAGTAAGCTTTCATGTGCCTAAATAAAATGGGCTGCTTAGTGCTAGGTAGAGCCTTGCTTAGCATGAGTGATGTCTTGGGTTGCATCCTCAATACCACAAAAATGAATAGTAGTTATGATTATTTTCTTAATTCACAGCTTCTCTTTCTAACTCTGTAGAACAGTTTTCTTCTAATCCAGTTGCTTTGGCAATCGTGCTTATGGAATTTTCGGTTATCAAATATTTAACTTTTCCTGTAGAGTCACACCTGCCAATATATTCTCTCACAGTTCTTTTGAAAAAAGGGTTTATTTACTTACTTATTTGCAGGCATGTGTGCTTTGTGATGTTAATACACATACTGTGGTGTGTATGTGGAAGTTGGTTCTGTCCTTGCACTATGTGTGAACCCAGGTTACCAGGTTTGGCAGCAAGCTCCTTTACCAGCTGAGCCATCTGGGCAGCCCTTCAGGTAGTTTTGAATTGATTGTGTTGCTAGATGCCAAACTTTGGGTTTGGCAGTTATTTATTTAGTGGGCTTGAGATACATCTTCTGCTTTCGTGAATTTGAGAGTCACTAATAAGAGATTTGGTGTTCTTATGTTTCTGCCTTTGTAGCAGATTATCCTATCCCCTTCCTGCTCTTGTAGCTCAGTTGACATGTCCTCTCCTGTCCCCAGCTCCTCATATTATTTCTTTGCTCTGTATCCCTGATATCTTGACTGTAATGTATTGTGGAGAAGTTCTTTTCTAGTCATGTTTATTTAAGGTTCTAAGTGTATTTCTAGAAAAAAAATAGATATTCACACAGTAGAAAATTTGTTACAATTTCATTGAATAAATCTATGCCATTATTATATGTGTAAGCTCCTTCTAGCTGCAGACCCTTGGATTTGATCTCTTATTCATAGCCTAGAATGTTTGAACCTTGTGGTCATGATAATTATTTATTTTTTCTTATTGATATATTTTTCTTTTCTTTTCTTTTCTTTTTTTTTTTTTTTTTTTTGAGACAGGGTTTCTGTACATAGCCTTGGCTTTCTTGTAACTTTCTCTGTACACCAGGCTGGCCTTGAACTCAGAGATTCATGGATTTAAAGGTGTGTAGCAGGTTGTAAAAAAATTTTGATTGTATCTGATCAAGTTTGTCATCTGGGCTTATTTCCTAGGCTTCTGATGTCCTTCTCAGAAGGTCCTGTCCTCTACCTAGATCTTGAGGCATTTTGCCTAAACTTTTCTTTTTAGCAGCTTCAGAGCTTCAACCTTTACATTCAAACCATTGATCCATTTGGAATTGATTTTTATACAGTGTGAGAGATAGGAATCCACTTCCATTCTTTTACATGTGAATATCTAGTGTTCCCAGTGCCATTTGTTGAACAGGCTACCTTTACTCCAATATATATATAAATAAAAGATAACTGGGGCTAGAGAGATGACTCAGCAGTTATAAGCACTTGCTGTTCTTAGGATCTGACACCCTCCTCTGGCCTCCACAAAGACACCAGTAAACATAAAAATTATCTTTTGAAATATCAGTGGTAAGTTGTGTGGGTTTATTTCTGAATCCTTTCTTCTGTTCTGTGTGTGTCTACTTATGTGTCAACACATGTCGGTGTAGCCCAGGCAGGGTTGGATGAGGCAAGAGGCTTATTGAGATTGAGGCAAGTTTGGGCTACAGAATGAGGTTTAGATCAACCTGGGCTGAACAGGGAGTCTCTGTCTTTAAAAAAAAAAAGGGGGCTGGAGAGATGGCTCAGTGGTTAAAAGCACTGGCTGCTTTTCCAGAGGTCCTGAGTTCAATTCCCAGCAACCACATGGTGGCTCACAACCATCTGTAATGGGATCTGATACCTTCTTCTGGTGTGTCTGAAGACAGCTACAGTGTACTCATACATTAAATAAATAAATCTTGCTTTAAGGAACTTTATTTTAGGAAGAAAATGAAAATAAAAAGTTTTAATGTAGATTTAAGTACAGGAATTAAGAAAGGCATGGTTATTAAAAAAAAAAGGATAGTTGCACACAAGTACAAATTTGAGCGGAGAGAAAGGGCATTTAAGTAACTGAACAATAACAGCACATGATTTTGGTGACCTTTGAAATTATATTGTCCATATCATTAAAAGATTGAGTAAAATGTTTCAGCTTGCTTTTATTTGGTAAATAAGGCCATAAAGTAGTTTATGAAGTGCACTGTACAGGCTTACAGGCTGTCAAAGTCAAAGCATAAGTCAAAGAGAATCAAAGGACTCCTTGCTGTGCCCAGGTCATGAGGAAGCCAGGGCACATATTTTTCTGGAAACATGGTTGGTACTTTTGTCTGTGAGACCTTCAGAAAAGCACAAGAATGAGAAATGGCACAGCGTCATACCTCTATACCTTAAGCACCGTTCACTAATATTATTTGAAATATCTCTCAGAAATGAGTGCTGAGAAAATGTCTAGTCATCTTCATAGCAATTTTTGTTAGCTATATAGATTTCTTGGTTCTCTACAGGCACAACTTAAACTAGATCCTGGGCCTGTTTTCTCCTTCCTGTACCCCTTAATGCTATGATGGCGCCCACACGTGGGTCCCTGAGGAGAGCTAGTGTCTCCATGGACAATGTGGAGTACCTTGGTACCTCTTCTTGACTAGCTGTGAGGAGCATTAGCTGTGACAGTGACAGGCATGGTGGCTTGTTCCTGCCACCCCAGCACTTAGGGGCCTGCAGGAAGATCATCATACGTTTGAAACCAGCCTGGGCTACAGAGCAAGATCCTGTTACAAATAAACAAATATCTGGATATAATAATAGGTATTTTACTTGCAAATTAAAAAAAATTCCTAGCCTAAGACCTGTGCAAAATTATAAAAATATAGTCTTAATATAGTTAAAATAAAACAAGATTATTTTCAAAGTAGAAACAGGGACATTGGGGGTGGAGAGCAGGGTGTGACATGTGATGTCCTGGATTAGGTTCCAGAACCAAAAAATCGATAAGCAGATCAACAAGGTAAAGTTAGAAATGTAATTTTAAGGACTGGAGAGATGGCTCAGCAGTTAAGAGCACTGACTGCTCTTCCAGAGGTCCTGAGCTCAATTCCCAGCAACCACATGGTGGCTCACGACCATCTGTAATGGGGTCTAATGCCCTCTTCTGGTGTGTCTGAAGACAGCTACAGTGTACTCATATAAATGAAATAAATCTTTTTAAAAAATTTAAAAAAATGTAATCTTAGGAGTTAGATAAGCCTCCATTTTCCCTAGCTCGGGTGAATGGTATTATAATGTAGATTAAGTCTGGATAGTTTTATTTCAGAAAATTCACATAAGCTGTCAAGTTGACAGGATAACCTAAAGCTGTCCTCCCTTTAGCTTCAGCAATGACCATTGGGCCTATTTTATTTCATCTGTCTCCATCACGTATGTGTGAAAAAGAGGTATGTGTTTTGGGGCAAGGGGAGTGAGTATCTGTGAACACTGTGGCCAGCAAAGTTGATCCAAGGGAGGCAAGAAGGTGGTTTGATTCAACAACACTAAGTAGCCTGTGCTGGCTCAGACTTTGGGACCCTGAGTGGTTTATGCTAGGTATATTTACAGCACAATTAGGTGAAAAGTTTCCTCCTGATAATTAACACAGTCTCATGTGTACAATAAAGCGTACAATAAGCTAGGTAACGATTAGATGTTGCTGGGCTGGAGAGATGGCTCAGCAGTTAAGAGAACTGCCTGCTCATCCTGAGTTCAATTCCCAGCTTCCACGTGGTGGCTCATGCCCGTCTATAATGAGATCTGGGTTGCATGCTAGAACGCACTGACCTCCCTCAGTACCTGTGTTCTTAGCAACTGTTGATAATGTCAGATTAAGCCATTTCTTGTGTGATTACTTCCATTCCTCCTACATTGATTAACTGGAATCTGTAGTGGAGAATTGGGGTTACTGTAAAGCTCTTTCCAAACACAAACGGTGAGTCTTTGGGGTGAGAGGAGCAGTGTTAGAGCCACCTGAATGTGTGAGCATGCCAGACAAGCACTGGTGTCTCTCCTTAGCTGTTCTTTTAAAAATTTATAGCCGGCACAGGACTTTAATCCCAGCACTCAGAAGGTAGAAGTAGATGGATCTCTGACTTTGAGGCCAGCCTGGTCTATAGAGTGAGTTCCAGGACAGCCAGGGCTACACAGAGAAACCCTGTCTTGAAAAAACCAAAACCAACCAAATGAAGACAAAAAACAAAACACAAACAAACAAAACCCCAAACCATTCATTCATTCGTTCCCAAGCCTTTTTCCTTTTGGTCTCCATTTATTAAATTCTGAGGTTATAAAGGTTTATGACGTTTTGTTCCAGGCTGGAGACATAACTCAGGTGGTAGAGTGCTTGCCTAGTTGCAAAGCCCTTGGGTTCCATCTCCAGCACTGACAGGCAGGGCATAATAGTGCCTGCCCAAGAGCCCAGCAGTTGAGAGATGGAGGCAAAAGATTTCAGAACTTCAAGGTCATCTTTGGCTATGTAGTGAGTTTGACAATCTCCCTTACCACTTTGAGCACAGATGCAATTGGGCAACAAATTGTGCTCCCTAGTGGGCAATCTGTTTATTATACTGTTTATTGGGTGTGCAAAAGCAACTAACAAAACTCCACTGAGTATTTGTGTTTCTAAAAGATTCTACAATTAAATGTTTTTGTTTTTATGCACGTGTGTGTGTGCTAGTGGAATGTGGTGTTCATTTGAGTGCCAAGGAGCCAAGATGGAAAGGTGGAGGTCAGAGAACAATTTGAGACGGTTCTCTTCTTCCTCCTTGTGGGTCCCAAGGATAGAACTGGCAGGCTTGGCAGGGAGTTTGTTTTCCCACTCACACATCCCACTGGCTCCAGATTCTGCAAATTTTTGTCAAGAATTTTTTTGTTTGTTTTAAAATAAAACACAGGTGTGGCTAATTGCACACAACCAACTATATAGCTGTTAGGCCCTCTTACAGAAAATACCCCTGTAATTACCACCTGGGTCAAGAAATACAATTTGACAGCTTTGAAGAGGACCTGTGCTCTACCAAGCACAGGTAGGCAGCCATGCAATTAACAAATGTATTTATAACTCCTGAACCAGGAGAGGGAGCCCCTTCCAGAGGGAGGCTCAGGACTGGATGTCACCAACAGCTGTGACAGTGGGATTCCAGCAAGACTTCTGAACTGTCAGGCACGGGGAGGAGGGAAATGAAGAGGAGGAAGAGAACTCCTATGAACTGCTGCCAAACTTCGGTCAGCTCCAGAAACACCCAAGGAAAAGGCTAAGGAGCAAGGGGATGGCAGACTTGGTGATTACTCTTGCTTGGGACTCTGGGATGACCTGCTCCTTGGGGATATTTTTCCTGCCTGTGCCTCCCCAAGAGTCTGGGAGGTTTGCAGGGACTGGTGGGTTTCTCTGGCCGACCTTAGACTTCATCCAGATAAGACTGCTTGCATTGGTTAAGCATTTCAGCCCTTTTCATGCACATCTGTTGAACTGACTTATAAACGTGCCAACCCTTTACAGCACTTAGTTTTCCAAGTAGCAGAACCTGCTAAGCCCCCAGGAGACCCACAGCTTTCAGATACCATGGTTGATAATCCAGTGTGGAATGAAAATGTTCTGACTCTGACCCTAAGTGTTCTGATGTGGAGGGCCTTTTGGGGTGCTGCTTGGCAGGAGTCTGACATTGGCCAAGGACAAGGAAATGGGCTTCAGGCAGGAATCTGACATTGGCCATGACAGGGATGTAAGCTAAGGCCGGAATCTGACGTTAGGGCATGATAAGGAAGTAAGTTTCTGCAAGAATCTAACTTTAGGCTATAATAGGGAAGTGGGGTAAGGCAGGAATTTTAATCCTAGGATGCAACAAAAGAAGTAGGCTTCAGGCAAGATCTTGGGCTTGGACGAGGAAGTGGGCTCAAGTATTTTGGTCATTATGTTTTTTTTTTTTTTCTTTTTAAAGATTTATTTATTTATTATATGTAAGTACACTGTAGCTGTCCTCAGACACTCCAGAAGAGGGAGTCAGATCTCGTTATGGATGGTTGTGAGCCACCATGTGGTTGCTGGGATTTGAACTCCTGACCTTTGGAAGAGCAGTCAGGTGCTCTTACCCACTGAGCCATCTCACCAGCCCAATTTTGGTCATTATGACAAGTCCTTTTAAACAACTGTCATGGGAGTATGGGACTTTACTTTCTGCCTTGTTAGTTCCTTATTGTACTGCTTGCCCAAAATACTTGCATGTAATTAAAATGGTATAAAGAGTGGATTGGGAAAATTAAATTTGCCTTCAGTCTCAGAATTGACTGGGGTCATGCTACAATGTTGTCTTTTTTCTTTTTACTCCTCACTCCCACGCTGGAGAACCTGTTGACTTACTGAGCAGGCTTAGTCATTCTGTGCTTTCTGGATTCTCCTTGAAGACCTCACCAAGCAGTTGCTTCAGACTGGGTGAGTTGAACCTCCTTCACCTGGAGCTACAACTCTATTGCAGATCACCCGCAAGTGGCTATTCACATGTGTCAGAGAACATCACCCAGCTGGAACTCAGTGGCCACCAAAAACATCTCCAGAATTCTGATGTCTCTGCCTTAGTTAGAAGATACCCCAGCATTGCCCAACTCAAACTAAGTGATGTCATGCTAACGATTCTGACTGTGCGATGGTTTGTCCAAGACCCCTATAGGTTCCCAGTCGATGTTTGGGGAAATGGTCCAGTCTTGCTGGAGGAAGTTCATCAATTGGAGCAGGTTTTGAGAGTTCCTAGCCTTGTCCCACTTGCAGCTCACTCTCTTTGCTTCCTACTTCTGAAGATGTGATCGCTCAGCTTGTTCCAGAGTTTTGCTGTCCCCACTATTAAGGACTCTAAACCCCTGGGAGTGTAAGGCAAAATAAACTTTCCTATAAACTGCCTTGGCCATGGTGTTATCCAAACAGCAGAATGCTAACTAATGACAGACTGCTTTCTAGAGTTCCCCAAACAGAGCTACCTGCAATGCTTATCAGGCACCAACTGCTCCTGTTAATCCAGCATGCAGGAAGGCTTTGGCCTCAAGATGAGCCAAGAGCTTTTAAGGTAAAGAATGCAGAATTGCAAAAGCCCATTGTTTAGGAAGTATAAGCACAGGGTGTGGCCTCTTTTCATGCAAATGTAGGAATAATTACAATTGATAAAGCACTTGGCTTTATTGTATCAATAAAAGTGATAAAACATTTCATTACTGGCTTTCCCTTACCCTTAGTTATACAAGTTTTTAGAGAACCACCCAAGGGAGATCTCTCTCTCTCTCTCTCTCTCTCTCTCTCTGTGTGTGTGTGTGTGTGTGTGTGTGTTTGTGTGAGTGCACCAGAGTTTGACACTGGATGTCTTTCTGTTTTTGGCTTTTCGAGACAGGGTTTCTCTGTGTAGCCCTGGAACTCACTCTTTAGACCAGGCTGGCCTCGAACTCAGAAATCCACTCTACCTCCCAAGTGCTAGGATTAAAGGTGCACGCCACCACTGCCTGCCTAAAAGTCCCTTTTAAAAAGCCCAAGCCTGTGGTTCCTACTGTGGTCTGAATGAGAATGTCCCCCACAAGCTCAGTGTAACTTGAATGCATAGTTCCCAGCTAGAGGGGCAGATTGGGGATGCTTGGGCTTGTGTGACAGAAGAAGTGTGTCACTTGAGGTGGCCTTTGATTGCTTAGGGCCTACTCTTCATTTGTTCCCTTGACCAAGCCAGCTCAGCCAGTCAACAGGTTCTCAAGGGCAGGAGAGAGGATTAAAAAGAAAAAAGACAATTAGACCACATTGTAGCAGGGCCCCAGCCTTTTCTGAGGCTAAGGCATGTTTATTTTTTCCCCCCATCTCCTTTTATACCATTTTAGTTACATGCAAGTTTTAAGGTTGGCTAGCAGTTGAGGAACAAGCAATACAATAAACACAAATAGTCAAGCAGCAAGCACAGCAATAAACAAAGTCCCGCGATCACTCCTGAGATTCCTGTTTCTCAGGGCTTTTCAGGATGGCCAAGATATCTGAGCCTGCTTCCCTGTCACATTCATGCCTGAAGCCCACTTCTTTGTTCTAGCCTAAAATCAGATTCTTGCCTGAGCTTATTTCCTTGTCATGGACCAATGTCAAATTCATGCCCGAAGCCTATTTCCTTCTCCTGGCCCAATTTCAGATTCCTGCCAAGCAGCCCCAAAAGCTCTCCACACTCCCCCTGCCACTTGAGGTTCAATATGCGCCAGCCATGACTGCTTCCTGCTTCCTCCCACCAGAATGGTGAAGTGCTCTTGCCCATCTGGGACCTTAAGGCTAAATAAACCCTTCCTCCTATAAGGTGTCCTGGTCATGTCTTCTTATTTCAGCCATAGAAAAGTAACGAAAAAGTAAGTAAAAAGTCAGGGCCAGCTGGTGAGATGCCTCAGCAGGTAAAGGTCTTCATTGCCAAACCCAATGACTTGAATTCAATACGCAGGACCCACCCACATGGTGGAGAAAGAGAACACAGCACCCTCTCCCTGCACACAATATGTCACGTGTGCATCCAACACACAAAAGAAAACATAACTAAAAACGTGATGTGTGACACAGTGATATGAAGTGCCTGTATTGGCTTGGACTTCAAGGTATGTCCTGGAACTCACTCTGTAGACCAGGCTGGCCTCAAACTCAGAAATCCGCCTGCCTCTGCCTCCCAAGTACCTGGATCAAAGGTGTGCACCACCCCTGCCCTGTGTAATGTACTAGTATCTGTACTAATGTACAGTGTCTGTTTGCTCTTTGATGGACTCACACATGCAAGCAATACATTCCGATGATGTGCACCTTCAACGTCCTCCTCCCACCCCTACTTGGGAACCTCAACTCTTCTGTTTCTCCCCAGTCCCCCCAGTAGGGGCCTCCTGAAAGATCCTGACAGAATGTAAAAGGTCACAGAAGCCCTGAAATTGGCAAAATAGATTTCATTGCTAGCAGAACTAGCTTCACTGATTTAGAAAAATAGAGGTGCACAATGCTCTGGCCCGCTCCTTGAGCCCGTGTGTCTGCCAATGTTTTGATCCTTCCTTGAACCCATGCATGTGCCCACTGATGAAGCCCATTGCCAGGTGTTTGTGATATTGGTTGCTGGGATAGAGTCGGAAAATCTCCCCAGCAACCACAGCCGGGCCAATCCGGAGTTGCTACACCTGCACCAGACTCTTTCCTTGTACCCCTCCCATACCCATTTCTTGAGAATAGACATTGTTTAGATCTGGAAATCCCCTACTCCCCCCCCTTCTCCTTTCCCCCCTGAGGGCCTATAAAAACTGAGACCCCTTTCCCCTTGAGGTCGACTCCTCTACCCCTGTGTGGGATATGAGTCGTCCCCAGAGCTCTGGCTTTCCCCAATAAAGCCTCATGTGGTTTGCATCAAGCTTGGTCTCTTGTGAGGCTTGGGTGTCCGCTATTGTCCTGAGGTCTGAGCAAGGGGCTCCTCTTGGAGTCTTTCACTCCCACTTCCTATCCTCTCCTTAATTTTAATTAATTACATGATTTTTGGTTTTCTGAGAAAAGGCTTCTTCTCTGTGTAGCCCTGGCTGTCCTAGAACTCAGTCTGTACACCAGACTAGCCTTGAACTCAAGAAACCTACCTGCCTCTGCCTCTTGCTGAGATTAAAGGCTTGCGACACCGCTGCCCGGCCTTATTTTTACTTTTTTAAAAATAATAGTCCAGCTGGTCGTGGTGGCACACGCCTTTAATCCCAGCACTTGGGAGGCAGAGGCAGGCAAATTTCTGAGTTTGAGGCCAGCCTGGTCTACAGAGTGAGTTCCAGGACAGCCAGAGCTATACAGAAAAACTCTGTCTCAAACAACAACAACAACAAAATAATAATAATAATCCACTAGGTCCAATCATGCTGCCTGTTGGAATATTGGCTGATCTTGTCACCTTGGTCTTGGTTACAATAAGCTCATAAGTGCAGTAGGTCTGTTCACAGCAGTGCTGTCTACTCCCCAACTCTTACCTTCTTCCTTCCTCCTCTTCTGCGATGTTTCTAATCCCAGGGGTGGAGTGGGGGTGGGTGCATCTTGATATAGAAGTCCCATTTAGGGATAAACACTCAAAAGACTTTTTTTCTTAGCCTTTCGGTCAGTTATGAGTCTTGCATTAACTACTGACCACTGCAGAGAGAATTTCACTGGCCAAAGCCAAGGATAGCGCCAGTCTATTGGTATAAGTATAAATATTTCAGAAGCATTTGACATCATGTCATGTAGTAAAACAGTAGTCGTAGTTTCTTTCTAGCCATGGACTTAAAAAAAGGATGTATCTTAATTATGTGAATACACGTGTGTTGGACTGATTCTGTATATATGTGTACAAGGTCCAAAGAGACCAGAAGATGGGAGAAGATGCCCTGGAGCTAGAGTTATGGGTAGGCAAGACACCTGATGTGCTGCTGCAAACTGAAATGAGGTCTCCACAAGTGTATCACATTACTGTTGAGCCATTTCTCCAGCCCCAAGCCATGGGTTTTGGACCAGCTTTACAACTCTGGGCCTGAATTCCTTCCTGTGGAATAGTCCTTTCTGCCACTCTGCCTCTCTGCTTCTGCCTCTCTGCCTCTCTGCCTCTCTCTGCCTCTCTGCCTCTCTCTACCTCTCTGCTTCTGCCTCTGCCTCTCTGCCTCTGCCTCTCTGCCTCTCTCTGCCTCTGCCTCTGCAATGCTGGAATCTTTTCTTCTTCCTTCTCCTTTTCTTCCCCTTCCTCCTCCTCCTCCTCCTCCTCCTCCTCCTCCTCCTCCTCCTCCTCCTCCTCCTCCTCCCCCCCCTCCTCCTCCTCCTCCTTCTCCTCCTCCTCCTTCGTTTTTCAATAGGGATTCTCTCTGTAGCCTTCTTGGCCTTAAACTAGAGATGTGCTCGCCTTTGCCTCCTGAGGGCCAGGATTAAAGATGTGCACTGCCCCCCCCCCCGAAAACTCTTCCTATTTTAAAGTTATATATTTAAATTATCTTACAAAATAGTAGTGGGATTCCATAGAGTTTGGAGTTTGTTGGTGTCTTGTTTTATTTTTGTTTTGAGACAGAGTCTTGGCTGTGTGGCCCTGGCTGACTTTGAACTCACAGAAGCCTGCCTGCCTCTGTATCGCAGGTGTATACAGGGCTTTTCTACAGCCTGAGCTCTTGTCCACTCTCCTAGCCCCTCCTCTACTCTTTATAGTAGTTAATTTTATTCCAAGAAAAAAAATGCATATGGAAGTCACTTCTGTTATAGGAGTCTTGTTTTGCCTATTTCACCACCAGGTGGCGCCACAGCACACTTACCCGTTGCTGCTTAGATGGACTTCCTCCTAATTTACTAAATGGGGCAAGTTCAGTTACTTAAAAACAAAGAACTTGTATTTAGTTGCATCATGAAACCCTAAACATCCTAGAGAATGTAATGAAGACTAAAAATAAATAAACATATTGGTCTGGTGTAGGGGGAAACATTGGAAAACTGGAGAAATGGAAGGGGGGGGGGTCATCTCACTGTTGCTTTATGAAGTTCACTTACACCAGGAAGATGTGTAGTTTTCTTTGCAATGATCCTTTCCCAGAGACTCCATCATGGTTTTCAAATGTTATTGATTGAAAATTTTAAGGCACTGTGTGGTATCACAAGCCTTTAATCCCAACGCTAACAATGAAAAGGCAGGCAGATCAGTATGAGTTCAAGGTCAGCTCAGTCTACATATAGAGTTCCAAGCCAGCCAGGACTACATGGTGAGATGCTATCCCTAAAACAAACAAACAAACAAACAAACAAACAAACAATAAAATCTCTTGGACAATGTTTTTTTGGATCACTAAAGTGTGGGGGTTTAACTCAGAAGAGAGTCCTGAGATAGAGGGTACAGACAAGTTCTGCTAGTCTTCTGTGGAGATTAAAAAAAAATCCTTTCATGAACAGAGATGTACAGGGCAATTTAGGGTCAAGGGTCAAATGAGTTTTCAGGCTGTGAGTGCTGTGCTCCAGGCTCTGAGATGGACAGAGGCTTAAGAAGCCTCCTGTGATCCTCAGCCACAGAAGCCAAGCTGTGGTTCAGGCCAGTGACAGCCCTGGCAGAGCCCCTGGAGGCTAATTTGGGCCTTTCATTCTCATGGAGCCTCCAGTAGGCATATGACAGCAGTTTTGCTGTGGAATGGTCACTGGGATCGTGGAGAACATACCAAAAAGACCAGAGAGAGTGGGGAAAAGAGACCAGTTTTCACCTTGAACACTTGACGTGTCATTTAGAGGCTTGTCTGAGCTTCCCACGGTGTGAGTAAGCATCAGCAAAGGTGAATGACTGAGAGGACAGACGATCCACTCTGGGATGGGTCTACTGCGGGGAACACTGCACACTTGATGCACATGTGCAACCTTGTGTCCACAGCTGTGCTGGCTGTGGGATTGCAAAAGGACTCTTGGCCTGGTGAGCAAACCTGCTCATTTGGTTTCAAGGGAATTTGTTAGTACTACAACATGGGAGAAGAGAGACAGGTAATTTGTGTCAGGGTAGGCAGGGGAAGTGAGAGCATGCGCGTGCGTGTGTGTGTGTGTGTGTGTGTGTGTGTGTGTGTGTGTGTATTATGAGGGAACAGGGATGTAGCTATAACCCCACCTCATCATCTAAGAATGGGTTCAATGTCCATTGGAACAATTTGAATTTGCCCTCCAAGGCTGTCCTTTCATGGAGATTGGCTGACCTCACACCAGGTAGCTCTCACCTGCTTGGGTGTTGACTGAACTCCCCCCCGCCACACACACACACCCCTCCTATGATGTATCTCTGATCACAAAAGACGCCCTCTGTACTGTACTGTCTCAGTGTGACACCCCTTCAAGCTGGTGCCCAACAAGCTAGTGTGGGATTGGCTGTTGTTGACTGTGTGGTGGCTAAACTTGGTAATCAACCTGACAGGATTTAGATACCATTTAGCAGCCCTGTGAATGCTACATCCACTCCAGTAGTGACTCGAGTGACAGGCCTAGAAACCTGGATGCAGTCCCAAGGTGAAAAGTTCACAGAAACTTAGCCTCCTGGAACCTTGGCATTCCCATAGCATGTATGCTCCAAACCTGTCCCTGTGTTAGTCTGGTGTATGGATCTGTGTGCTCTCTTTCAGTACTGTTTTATTATAAGTGCCTTTAAGGATTGATTTTGACATATAGCTAAGCCTCCACCAGTGTTCCAATGTCCTAGGAAGTCCTTGAGCCGACCCTGAGCTTGGAATTCAGTAAGAATGTTACCTATTCAGAAACATTCAAATTTACCTCTAGTAGAGACAGTGAAAGTAATCAGGCATTACAATTTACTTGAATAGAGCTAGAAAGCCTAGAGCTAGTCTACATCATAATTACTTAGAACAACAGCCGTGTCACACCCATACACAGGAATGCACAATGGCCTAGGAAGAAGGTGGGTTGTGGTTTTAGGAGGAACTGTAGTATTACTCATGAAAGGGTTAGTAGAAGGGAATTCCCCTGGTGCAGGTTTTTTTTCACTAGGCCCTGAGGAATAGCATAATCAGGTATTTATTTACTAAGGGACCCCTGGTGGTGGGTTTAACAATAGATTATCATTGAATCAGACCACTCACCTGGCTCCTGTGTTTAGCTGATCTTAATTAAGGGTCGTTCCTATTCTCAGTTGTAAACATGGCCTGGCTGCCACTAGCTTTTTATGTATGCATTTTCTTTGTTTTGTGTCGATGTACCTTGGTGAATGTGTTCACCTAGCTTTCGTGTTTTTCTTCTGTATTAAAAGTCTAGTGCATAGCCGGGCTTGGTGGCGCACACCTTTAATCCCAGTACTCAGGAGGCAGAGACAGGCGAATTTCTGAGTTCAAGGCCAGCCTGGTCTATAAAGTGAGTTCCAGGACAGTCAGGGCTATACAGAGAAACCCTGCCTCCAAAAACCAAAAACAAACAAACAAACAAACAAACAAACAAAAAAGTCTGGTTCTTGATTGGAAAAAACCCAAAACATTCAGAAACACACTCTCTCTGTGTTGGTGTCTGTTTGTCATCCATGCCAACTCCTTGCTCGCCTGTAACCAGAATTCCGAGTTTTCCTGCAGATCGAGGACCAGACTGAGGTCCGTCTGCAGCACCTGAAGGCATTCCAGAAGGGTTTAACTGAGGAAGGAAGACCCACTCTAAAGAGTAGGCAGCACCATCCCACCACCTGGGGTCCCAGACAAAATAAAAAGGAGGCGCTGAACTGAGCACCAATGTTCATCTCTGTTTCCTGACTGTAGATGGAGATGCCCACCTACACCCCCTCCTGCCATTATAGACTGGGCCCTTAAAATGCCAGCCAAAGTAAAACCAACCAGCCTTTCTCCCTCCCTCCCTCCCTCCCTCCCTTCCCTCCCTCCCTCCCTCCCTCCCTTCCTTCCTTCCTTCCTTCCTTCCTTCCTTCCACCTTCCTCCTTCTTTCTTTCTTTCTTTCTTTCTTTCTTTCTTTCTTTCTTTCTTTCTTTTTTCTTTTTTTTGTGAATGTAAAACATTTAATTTAAAAATGTTGAACACTACAATATATAAAATAGCTATTATAAATGCACATAGTGTATTCTATAGCTGCCAGGTTTACTTTTTATTTTTAAAGGAAACTGTTACACTGTGGCTAAAACTTGTATCTTCAACCTTTGAAAAAGCCCACATTCTATCACAGTGATGTATGGTTAAACACTTGGATCAAGTCATAACCAGTTTTATTGCAAAAGGACCCTGTACACATTTATCAATTCTAGTACCTTAATAGCTACCCAACAAGTCATTAACATACAGAAACATGCACCATGAAAAGCAAGAAGTATCACCCATCCCTTCTGCGTATTAGCAACTTGTCACTCCTGAGCCACAGTGCTCACATCACTGAGGTCTGTGAACAGTCAGTCACTCTTTCCATTCATCCTGAGTGAAAGATGGAATGACTTACGTACAAATGCAACATATTATAAACAATTTCTTACAAAAAAAGTCACAAATTAAACCAAAGTATTTTACAGAATTTACTACAAAATGCCATAAAAACCGCCTCAACTTAAGCTGCCCCCCCCCCCCCCGGATCCGGCGAGCCAACTGGATTGTCTTTGGGCATGATGGTGACTCACTTGGCGTGGATGGCACACAGATTGGTATCTTCAAACAACCCCACCAGGTATGCTTCGCTAGCCTCCTGAAGGGCACCGATGGCTGCACTTTGAAACCTCAAGTCAGTTTTGAAATCCTGGGCGATCTCCCTCACCAATCTCTGGAATGGCAGCTTCCGGATGAGCAGCTCAGTCGATTTCTGGTAACGAAGGATCTCTCTCAGAGCCACGGTCCCTGGCCTGTAGCGGTGAGGCTTCTTCACCCTGCCGGTAGAGGGCGCGCTTTTCCGAGCCGCCTTAGTGGCCAGCTGTTTGGGGGGGGGGGGGCTTTCCCACCGGTGGACTTCCTAGCGGTCTGCTTGGTTCGGGCCATTTTTTTTTCACCCAAAGCCGAGTCTGGGGCCCTTGCTGAGACCGAGGCGATGCTGGAAGCGCTCGAACAATAGCCGCAATCAGCTTTCTTTAGCCATTTAGTCAGTGATGAAGAAAGTCACCAACACTTGGTATAACCAATACTGGATCATGGGAGGTTCCCTAACCTCTCTTGGGTTTAGGTTCAGTTCACTGATCTGTAGAAATAGGAATTATTTTCTGCCGGGTGTGGTGGCATATGCCTTTAATCCCAGCATTTGGGAGGCAGAGGCAGGCGGATTTCTGAGTTCGAGGCCAGCCTGGTCTACAGAGTGAGTTCCAGGACAGCCAGGGCTATACAGAGAAACCCTGTCTCGAAAAACAAACAAACAAAACAAAACCAAACCAAAACAACAAAAAAAGGAATTATTTTCTATCAAATTACTAAAGTGTTCTGTTGTGGATAACCCTGGTGCTGTTTGTATTTCAAATTTCCTGGATTCACCACTGGAGGATTTAGATTTATTAGGGCTTGCA
Organism: Mus musculus; assembly: GCF_000001635.26. NCBI lineage: Eukaryota > Metazoa > Chordata > Mammalia > Rodentia > Muridae > Mus > Mus musculus. Next base: position 154,129 of record NW_016097312.1, on the reverse strand, counting down.
AGATTAGGATTCTAGATGATGCGCCCAGTGACTGAGTTACCCTTGATTCTGAACTAAGTTTGTGTGGTGTTTTCCTTCACATGGCAGCTTGACTAGGTTCCAGAGAGAAAGGTATGACGGCAAAGTGTGGGTTTGCCAGAAATGCACCCCAAAAGGCTGTGGGGATTTTGAAGCATGGGGCTGGTGTGGAGTGACCCACCAGTGGGAACGTAGCGAGCTGGGTGGAGAGATTTTAGAGTGCTGAGTCAGTCTCCACAAGATGAGAACTGGCCGGCCAGCTCACTCGCCAGGGCTTGCCAGCATAGCATGAATTGCATTTTTAAAGATATTTCCCGAAACAGTGTTCAGATATGTATGAAGGTGTTTTGTAAACTGTAAAGTTCTAAGGAATGGTATTGCTTTAACCTTGCAGAGATAACGCAACGAATGAATTGTGTCCTAAGTGGAAGACTCTATATAATACCATCATTAACAGAGGCAGCCTTCCTAGACCAGACTCCCATAAACACCAAGCTGAGAAGAAAGAGATACAGAAACAAAGTTAAAGTTCACTGTTGGAAAACCATGTATTTTATATAGCCCTCAAGGGGGTGGGTTCGAATGAGCTCACACAGGCAAGAAAAAGACTATAACTCAGCTCCCCCCATCTAAGCCTTTTGATGTGTGTGTGATTCATGAGCTGTGACACACATGTTACAGCCCTTAGTGGTGCCTCACTAGTAGTAATTCTTTTAACAGGGGATAAGGTGAAGGCGATAAGTTACACAATGCTCTTCTTCAGTTTAGACTTCTGGGAGCTGGGAACATGGCCTTGCTCTGTCCTGGCTGGCCTTGACCTCACCCAGCTTAACCTCAGCACCAAGTGAATGAAGGCAACCAGGGATGGGATTCTAAAGTGGGCACTAAGGAAGGGCAGGGTGTTCTTGGGTTCTGATAGGGAATTTACTAACCTTTAACCAAACCTGATTGCCTCTTTCTGTTATAGAGGCAGGCAACACACTACAGTGGATCAGTTCTGGGATCCTGTCATCAGCAGATGCCGCTTAAGTATCTCTGCGTGTGCAAGGGTGCAGGTATCCACATGTCTTTTGAGACAGGGTCTCTTAAAGACCCTGGAGCGCGACAAATAGGCCAACTGTGGCCAGCAAGCCCGAGAGATCACTTTCCTCTGTCTCCCAGCTTTGTGATAACAAACATGTACCCCGATGGCTGGCTCTTACACATGTGGCTTCTGAGCCTGGAGCTCAGGCAGCAGTGTAGCCAGCACAGCTGTCTCTGTATCAACCTGGCAGCTGCCTTGTAAGAACTGCTCCTTCATGGTACTGGTAGTTACATTTATTATTATTATTATTATTAATTATTATTATTATTTAGTACACTTTATTATAGTTATGGTGTTATTATTGAATGTGAATTAATCATATGTCTATAATTATTTGAGGACTGAATAGACGACACAGTAGCTAAGAACACATGTTGCAGCATGCAGTGGTGGCCATTAATCCCAGCACTAGGGAGGCAGAGGCAGGGGGATCTCTTAATTCAAGGCCAGCCTGGTCTACAGAGTGAGTTCCAGGACAGCCAGGGCTACACAGAGAAACCCTGTCTTGAAAAAAACCCAAACCAAACCAAACCAACCAACAAACCAACCAACCAACCAACCAACCAACCAACCAACCAGAGTACAAATTGCTTTTGCAGAAGACCTGAGTTCAATTCCCAGCACACACATCAGACGACTTACAACCACCTGTAACTCCAGATCCTAGGGGTCCAATGCCTTCATCTGGCCTCCAAGAACAAGTGCACTCACATGGTGCTCACCCCACGCAGACACATATGCATGCATGAAGTGAGTTTGGCCTCATGTCGTTTGTATTATAATGCTAATTTTGGTCCCCAGAACTGTTTGTACAAGTGTCTGTATGTATGTAAGATGCTGAAGGACCCTGTCCCCAGTTGGTTTTGACTGGTAAATAAAGATGTCAGCAGCCAATGGCTGAACAGGGCAGACAGAGATGACACTTTAGGATTCTGTGATGGTTTGTATATTCTCAGACCAGGGAGTGGCACCATCTGGAGGTGTGGCCCGGTTGGAATAGGTGTGTCACTGTGGGTGTGGGCTTAAGACTCATCCTAGTTGCCTAGAAGTCAGTCTTCTACTAGCAGCCTTTGGATGAAGACATAGAACTCTCAGCTCCTCCTGCACCATGCCTGCCTGGATGCTGCCATGTTCCCACCTTGATGGTAATGGACTGAACCTCTGAACCTGTAAGCCAGCCCAATTAAATGTTGTTTTTTTTATAAGACTTGCTGTGGTCATGGTGTCTGTTCACAGCAGTAAAACCCTAACTAATACAGATTCTCAGACTTGGAACAGAAAGGAAGGAGAGAAGGGGGCCAAATTGCCATGAGAGGGGCTTAGGATAGACCATGCCGTAAACCGGGCGTGGTGGTATACGCCTTTAATCCCAGCACTTGGGAGGCAGAGGCAGAGGCAGGCGGATTTCTGAGTTCGAGGCCAGCCTGGTCTACAAAGTGAGTTCCAGGACAGCCAGGGCTATACAGAGAAACCCTGTCTTGAAAAACCAAAAAAAAAAAAAAAAAAAAAAAAAAAGATAGACCATGTCTTGAAGGAGAGGAATCTGAGATGGCCAAAATGTAGTATAAATAGGGGACGGGCTGTCAAGAATGTAATAGGGCAGCAAAGATAAAATGTAGATTTGGAGGGTGTTAATTAAGGAATACCAGAGGGGAGTGTGTGCTAGTCACAGGGAGGTTTGGAAGTGGCCAGCCATTGAGCTAGTTCAGGTACAAGGTATGTCAAAATTAATTGGTGTGTGTGTTTCATTTGTGAATCCAGAGAGCTCCTGGGTGGGTACAGCCCGAACACCACCTGCTGAGAGCTCAGAGCAGGATTAACTAATTATCACTACACACATACATAATCTTAGAAATATGGGCTGGAGAGATGACTTAGAGGTTTAAAAACTGACACTGCTCTTGCACAGGACACACAAGTCCACTGGCTCACAACCACTTGTATCTTTGGCTCCATGGGGTTCTGATGCCTCTGGTCTCCATGGGCATCTGTACACACATGTACATCCCTGTGGGACTGTGAAAGGCAGTCTGTATTTTAGTTGAGCAAGGCTTAGTCCGGAGACCCAGTAGAAAACTCTACAAGTGAACTATGCCCCCAGACACAGACGCCTGACACCATAAGCCCTCAACTCCATCATCCTGTGACTATCAGTCATGTAGACAACGTCCCAAGCTCCTGGTATTCTGGCTATAGCCAGGTATGCTCCTTCCCACAGTTACCTGGCAACAGCAAGGTAGCCCAGCCCACTATAAAAGGGGCTGCTTGGGCCCCTCCTCTCTCTCTTATGCTTTTGCTCTCTCCTTGTCTCTTAAGTCTCACTCTCCTTCTCCCCTTCCCTTCCCCCTCTCTCCATATGGCCATGGCTGCCCTCTACTTCCCTCTTCTCCCTTCCCTCTACTCCCTTCCCTTTCTTTCCCTTCCCCTCCCCCTCACCTCCCCCCTGCCCCTTTCTCTGCCTACAATAAACACTTTCAAACCACGGACCATCTCTGCTTATTGAGATTGGCCATGTTAGAGCAATGGAGCAGGCTTCCCTCTAACCTCCTGCTGGGAGGCCTTCCTGCGCTCCAACCAAGGCTGCCAGACAACCCAAGCCACCCCCAAGCTAGCAGCCTGAGCTAGCCAGACTCTATCATCCTGTGGTAACCTTCTAGAGCTCTCCCCTTACCTTCCCCTTCGGTACCTGGGCCAGCTTCTGTCCGAGGGCCTGTTCTCAGCTCTTCATACAGAGGTCTGGGATGTCTGAGAGGGAGAACTAGTCCTGGGCCACTGTGAAGCCCAGGGACCCCAAAACCGGCTATCCTGTGGTAACCAGCGGTCTGTGGTGCCCAAGAGTCAGAGCCAACACTGTGTCTTCCCTACCCCCTAGAGCAGGGTTGTTTGGCCTGTGAAGCCCCACACCCATCCTGGGTGGTTCCATGGGGTCCCGAAGTAGTCTATCCGAGCTCTGGCGGGACGTGGGTTCCCCACCCCTTTATTTCCCCACTCGAGGCGTCCCATAGATCCACCCACACAGATATACACATAACTTATAATAAATCTTCAAAAATAATAAGACAGGACAAAAGACTCATTTTATTTGCTATGATTTGTTTCCTTTGTGATTCTTGTGTTTGATTGGTTTTGTTTTTCCAGTGCTGGGACTGAGCTAGAATTTCACACAGCCTACCACTGAGCTTTTTATAGAGTCCTAAATAATATATCAGCCCTTCATAGGTGATGCTCACAACCAAAACCATACAAGTGTCGTTCCTAGAAGAGGTCATAGCTGGTGTGGTGGTGCATAACTATAGTTCCAGGTGCCGAGGCAGGAGGATCACTTGAACCCTGGAGCCCGCCAACATCTGGAAACCCTGTCTGAAAATAAATAGATGCATAGACATCACCAGACTGCCAAAGAAAGTTAAAGGCACCAAGATACCATCAACCTGTTCCAAAGCTGCATTTCTTTGCAGAAAGTTTTTGCAATACACTGTTAATATGACTCACACATCAAAGAATTGTCAAAACATGGGGGACTCAATGGAACATGGTTGCTAGGGAACCAAAGCCCAATGATAGGGTTACTTCTTTAAAATGAGGAAGGAAAGCATGGGATACCCATAGAAGGCTGAAGATGGTTTACTTGCTCTTGTTAATACCTTAAAAAAAATTTAGGGCTAGAGAGATGGCTCAGTAGTTAAGGGCACATACTGTTCTTGCAGAGAACTAGAATTCAGTTCCCAACATTGATGTTAGCGACTCACAATCTCCTGTAACTCCAGCTCCAATCTGGATCTTCTTTTGGACTCCATGGGCAACTGTAATCACCTACAAATTACAATACCACCCTCACCCCCTACCACCACCACCATATACGTGTAATTAGAAATTTAAAGTTTCGCAGTGCTGAAGATGGAACCTAGGCCCTGGTACATGCTAGTAAGCCTTTATCACTGAGCTATGTCCCCAGCATCCTCCACACAGGAGCAAGAGGGAGCCAGGGGAACAACACCTTCTGAAATGGTCATACTTAACCTCCTGATTCTCAAATGCTTGCTAAATAATTTCTGCATGATGACCCTCTGCTGGATATTAAAATGTCACACAGTGTCTTAGGGTTATTATCACTGTGATAAAGCACCATGAACAAAGTAACTTGGGGCAGAAGGGGTTTCTCTGGCTTACACTTCCACAGCACTATTCATCATTGAGTAACGTCAGGACAGGAACTCAGTCAGGGCAGGAGCTGATATAGTAACCATGGAGGGGTGCTGTTTGTTGGCTTGCTTCTCATGGCTTGCTCAGTCTGCTTTCTTATAGAACTCAGGGCTTCCACCCCAGAGATGACACCACCCACAATAGGCTGGGCCCTCCCCCATCAGTCACTAATTATGAAAATGTTCCACAGGTTTTCCTATAGCCGGATTTTAAGGAGACATTTTCTTAATGGAGCTCCCTCCTTTCTGATGACTCTAGCTTGTGTCAAGTTGATATCAAACCAGCCAGTCAGTTTCACTATAGCACCTCACTTTTCATGGCCCCTGTCGAAGGTCTTTCATACTTCCCATTTAATCTTGTGTATTTGAAGTTGATATTATAATAATCCAGGTTTTATAACTGAAGAGACTGAGGCCCAGAAAAGGGAGGAATCTTGCCCTTGGCTCACAGTAGCTTGTGACTCGCAGTGTATAAGGGCATGAAAACACTACCCATGCTTCTGCTTCTGTGGGTCTGGGGACTTGTCTGGTGCTCTGGGGTGGAGATGGCTCCTTCAGCCTACTGCTGGGTCTGCTTCTCTGACTGTCCCCCCCCCTCCCCCCCCCCCCGTGATCAGTGGCATACTCAATGAAATGGTCAGAAGATGGGGGTAGCCTGTGGCCTTCTTACCTTGTCTGCAGCTTCCCTGAGTGGCCCAGAATCAGAAGTGGGCCACTGGGGACTCATGAGGTGTGTTTTCTCATGCTTTCCTGAAAATGGCCTATATCATATCCTCTGCAGAAAAAAAAATCCTTGGAATGTTCTGTGAAGTTACTGTCCTAGACCAGTGCCCACTGACAGCTCAGGGTATGGGGAGGTAGCCATGATCCCCAGAAGGGTGCATCACAGTGGAAGACACTCATTTCTCTGGTCCCCCTATAGGGCAAACATCTCACCTGAATCCTATAGTTTGTATTTTGAATGTTTTCTGAAGATCTGTGCGTTAAAATCTTGATCCCTGTGCTGGAGAGATGGCTCAGTGGTTAAGAGCACTGACTGCTCTTCCAAAGGTCCTGAGTTCAATTTCCAGCAACCACATGGTGGCTCACAACCATCTGTAATGGGATCTGATGCCCTCTTCTGGTGTGTCTGAAGAGAGTTACAATGTACACATATAAATAAAATAAACAAATCTTTTTTTTTTTTTTTTTTTTTTTTTAGTCCTGATTCCTAGGGTGGTTCCACAAGAAGATGAGAGATGAGGCTTAGTGGAAAGTCTTAGGTCTCTGGAGGGAATGTCTTCAAAGGGAATTATGGAACCTGGCATCTTGTTTTTTTCCTTTCTGGCCACGGAGCCAAATTGCTCTTTATGCTCCCATCACAGTTGACTGTGGATATTATAATAACCCCAATTTTAATATAATATTTATTTATTTGGGATCTCCAAAACTATGAGCCAAAATAAACCTTTCCTCTTTTGTAAGTTGATTGTCCTTGGGTATTTTGTTACAGTGTTAAGGTGACCTTACTGACTCCCTCAATTCCTGTTTCTTCTCAGCCAACCTTCTAAGCAGGATTTTAATTTTTGTAAGTCTTGACCTCTCAGTGACGGACTCTTGTAGATGAAATGTCTGTGCTGCTATGGCTAGAGTGGAGCCTGGGGCGGTTGAGTTTAAGAAGACTCACAGGTGACTCATTTCCTTTGAGGATGGAACCTATCACTTACCAGGAAACAGGAATGCAAATGCAGATGCTTTCCCTGTAGAAATCCAAGCTGTTAACTTGATACTTTGTTGCAAACTTGAAAAAAGACTATGTGTGTTAATGACTTAATTCACATGCTGGAATGTTCCAGTTACAAAGTGTTAAGACGTCTACAATAAAAAGGTAACACCTGTAGCAGGGATGTGGCTCAGCTCACTGAGAGCTTGCCTGGCATGAAGGTAGCCCTGGGTCCAATACCCAACACCTCCTAAGCCAGGCATGGTGGCACATTCCTGTAATCCCAGCACATAGCTGGTAGAGGCAGAAGGATTGTCTAAATTCTAGGTCAGCTTTGGGCTACTAAATAAATAAATGAATAAATCCATTTAGATTGACTGCTTCCCAGAAATTCTATATTGAAAAAGGAGCAAGCTGAGAGATTACACTGTTTTGTCTCTGTCATGCTGGGTGGGTAGGTCACACTTAATAGAGTTTAAGACAATGTGTTTTTCTGTCCTTGCAAATGCTTTTGTAAGAATATAAAGCTAAAAATAGAGGTATTCATTAGGTAGAAATACAGTAATTTAGAAGGTCTGTCGGGTACTGTGAGTTCTAGGAAGGGCAATTTTCTGCTGAGCGCTGCTGTTCTGACAACCCACTAGATCCCTCTGGTAACAGGGATACTTGGCACTTAGCACCATTGTGCATGTTAGCTCACATTGTCTCAGTGATTGACACTAGACACAGCTGTCCTTCAGTATCCATGAGGGATTGGTTCCCTATGCATATCAATCAGAATCCACAGATTCTGAAGTCACATATAAAATGGTTTCTTATTTGCCTACAACCTATTCAACTTTCTCATGTACTTTAAAAAAAATTTTTTTTTTTTGAATATGGACTAGAACTCATCCTTTGAGTGGGAGAGCGAGCGCAGGTGCCCACAGGGGTCAGAAGAGGGTGTCAGATCCCCTGTAGCTGGGGTTGCAGGCAGTTTCGAGCCCTCTTGTGAGTGCTAAGAACCTGACTCAGGTCCTCTGCCAGAACCGCAGCGCTCTTACCAGCTGTGTCTACCTCCAGCTCCCCCTGTCACATTGGACTGGTAAGATTGAATGTGTCTGAGATTGGAACGAATGATATGTTTCAATTCTTTTTTTTTTTAAGATTTATTTATTTATTATATGTAAGTACACTGTAGCTGTCTTCAGACACACCAGAAGAGGGAGTCAGTTCTCATTACGGATGTTTGTGAGCCACCATGTGGTTGCTGGGATTTCAACTCAGGACCTTTGGAAGAGCAGTCGGGTGCTCTTACCTGCTGAGCCATCTCACCAGCCCCGTACTTTAAATTTTTAAAGCACCTCTGGGTTACTTATGATAACAACAATGTGCTTGCTACCTAAATCATTATAATGATTTGTTTAGGGAAGAATGTTTAAAAAAAAAAAAAAAGGATGCTCATGCTTACCACAGACAACAAAAAAATATTTTTTTCAGTCTAGAGATGGTGATTGACTCCATAGCAAGGAGGGTGCCACGGACACAGGGGCTGACTGGCTGTTTATGTAACTCGCCAAAGAGAGGGAGCAGTTCTCTCTCATTCATAAGGTGTAAGCTGACTTTGGAAATGAGAGAATTAAATTCCAGTTAAATTTCCTTATCTAAGCCAGGCAGTGGTGGTACACACCTTTAATCACAGCACTTGGGAGGCAGAGGCAGGCAGATTTCAGGACAGCCAGGACTACACAGAGAAACCCTGTCTCGAAAAACAACAACAACAAAAAATTCCTTATCTATCATTGTATGACCCCAACAAACTGTTACATCTTTGTCTGCTCTACCAAAGAGGATGGATGTTCTTGCCTCAAACAGGTTTGCACAAAAGTGATGCTATTGCAGTGTGTGTGTGTTTGTGTGTGTGTATCCATTTGTCTGTCTACATGTACTGGCTAGTTTTGTGTCAACTTGACACAGCTGGAGTTATCACAGAGAAAGGAGCTTCAGTTGAGGAAATGCCTCCATGAGATACAACTGTAAGGCACTTTCTCAATTAGTGATCAAGGGGGAAAGGCCCCTTGTGGGTGATGCCATCTCTGGGCTGGTAGTCTTGGTTCTATAAGAGAGCAGGCTGAGCAAGCCAGGGGAAGCAAGCCAGTAAAGAACATCCCTCCATGGCCTCTGTATCGGCTCCTGTTTCTTGACCTGTTTGAGTTCCAGTCCTGACTTCCTTGGTAATGAACAGCAGTATAGAATTGTAAGCTGAATAAACCCTTTCCTCCCCAACTTGCTTCTTGGTCATGATGTTTGTGCAGGAATAGAAACCCTGACTAAGACACTACACTAGGTAGCTTGTTACTGTTATGCGCGCGGGGGGGGGGGGTGTTGTACATATTTATTTCAAGTATGTATATGTTTCTGCTTTCTTCTATTCCACATCTGCAAAGCTTGGATGTAGGAGAAAGTACAGTGAAGCTCCTCCATCTCTGAGTCAGCGCAGCCTCCCAGGGCCTGTGCCCCCCACTACCTAGCCAGAATCTCCATCTCAGTTCTCAGTTTCTGTGAGAAAGGACTTTTATGTCTCACTTTTTTGGGCTGGGGTGGGAGTAGATTATTAAATGTGACAGCTGATGGGTAGCAAGATGGCTCAGTGGCACTGATGACCCATGGACCCACCTGGTAGAAGCTATCCTTTAACCACAACTTCACTGTGGTGTGTATGTGCATGGGAAATAAATGTAATAAAATTTATAAATTACAGTGTGACATCTGAGGCCTGGCCCTCCTTAGAGGAAAGGTGGGTTAGACATGAGCCAACCTCCATCTTCCTCCCTGAGATTTAAAGAATAGTATCTTTGCCACAGACTGGGTTCACTCAGACACAAGAATCCTTTACAGGGAAGGTATAGTGGTCCATGCCTTTAATCCCAGCACTTGGGAGGCAGAGGCAGGCAAGTCTCTGTGAGTTCAAGGACAGCTTGGTCTACATAGTGAGTTCCAGAACAACCAGAACTATCAAAAATATCAACAAAAGAAAAAAAATCCCAAATACTTATACTGTTAGAGAATATGGATATGTTTTGGCTACCCACCACCCACCTTGAACAGTCAGCTGAGTGCACGCTGGGTTCACTTATGTCCTGCTTCCATTTCCACCCAAGACACTTTAAATTCCAGAAATCACAGTGTTTCATACTTAAATTCTTCAGCACAGGTTTCCAGATGACAGTGACTCCCATGTATGGCCTACCAGAGTCTTCAGGGAATAACATGGGGAAAGCTCAGAAAGACCTACCAGAAGGGCTGTGGAGACCCAGAATAACTGGGGAAAGGCCACTCCCAGGGCTGAAGCAGCAGTATTAGAAAGAGATGCCAGGAAAATAATGCATTAAAAATTTTTTTTAAAGATTTATTTATTTCATGTATGTACTGGCTGGTTTTGTGTGTCAACTTGACACAGCTGGATTTATCACAGAGAAAGGAGCTTCAGTTGAGAAATGCCTCCATGAGATCCAGCTGTAAGGCATTTTCTCAATTAATGATCAAGGGTGGGAAGGGCCCCTTGTGGGTGGTGGCATCCCTGGGATGGTAGTCTTGGGTTCTAGAAGAGAGCAGGCTGAGCAAACCAGGGGGAGCAAGCCAGTAAGAAACATCCCTCCATGGCCTCTGCATCAGCTCCTGCTTCCTGACCTGCCTGAGTTCCAGTCCTGACTTCCTTTGGTGATGAACAACACTGTGGAAGTGTAAGCTGAATAAACCCTTTCCTCCTCAACTTGCTTCTTGGTCATGATGTGTGCTCTCCCCTCCTTCCTCCCCCTTCCCCCTCAGCATTGAGCAGGCTGGCTCAGACCTGGTTTGTCACAGTTGCTAGCCTACCTAGGGTAGAGTCTTCCAACCTAGGTAAAGTCTATTGCCCTGCCTCATCTGTGGCTTCCTCCAAAACGCCACTACCTGCTGAGAGGCTGAACCTGTTCTCCTGACAAAGCAAGGAGATCCTGGTGTGGTGGGGGATGGGTTCCCCCCCTTTTAAGCTCAGACTCAGAAGTAAACATCGACCTTGATCAGAGAACTTTGTCTTGGCTCGTTATGTCTCTCACCGTCCTTTCCATCCAAATCCTATCTTTCGTTTCAGGAACCCAGTAACCCGTGGCCGCTGGCAGCTACAGGTGGTGCCTGACAAGAGGCCTGAAAGCAGAAAGGACGACTGGGGGTACACTGTCTTGGTGGGGCTCCATGGAAAACAGAAGAAGATGTATCTTGCATGGTAAGTAACACACAGCATTAATGTTACTGCTACAAATTTCGTGTTTTGAAGGCTGTTGATCGGAAGGGTGCAAAAGGGATACAGGCTAGATTGAGTCAGTATTGGCCCAACACTGATATCAGCTAGAGGTTGACAGTGGAAAATGGGACTGGAAAATTCTAAACAGGCATTTGTCTGCAGTCAAGAATTGCATCAGGCAGGAGGAATAGAGCTTAAAATAATAAAACAAAACAAAACAAAATAAAATGAGTTAAAAAAAAACAACAACAAAAAGGGGGAGACACTAGATATACAAATGACATGAGAGAGAGAGAGAGATCAAGAGAGAAGGAAAATGAATTTTGGAGCTCTCTCAGGGACAGAAGGAAATCAGGAGATGTCCTGCTTTGTCTCTGGCCCCTACAGGAGACATCCTTAGTTCTGGTTACATCAAGTTCCCTACCCTCTCTGTATTGTTTGGTGCACCAATCTGTCCACGTGTCAATTTGTGTCTGTTTTTGTTTCGTTGTCTGCATGACTGTTGTTCTATGTATCATGATGAAAAGAAAAAATGGTTAAAACTTTATCTGCTGGCTATCCATCTCTTGATCCAGTTTCAGTTTGCACAGTGGAGGCTGATTTAAGTTACCCCACACCCTTAGCCAGGAGTCAAACACAGCAGGAGAGGCCCTGCTGAAAAGCTGCTTTTAAAAGGGGCCAGCAGCTTCTTAGTTGTAAGGCAAATAAGCTGATAGCTGTTTTTTCCTAGAAAAATCTCTGCAATTGTGATTATTGGGTTCAGCAAATGACAAAGTGATTTTTCCTCTTAAAATTGTAGCTAGAAAAAGTAAAAATTCTTTGATTGGTATTTGGCTTATTGCATAGTGAACTTTTTAGGTAAAATTGATAATCATTATCCAAAAGGCAAGTTGTTGAAAATTTCTTTCTATGCATGCTTTTGTATTTTCTGTAAATTTATGCATGCATGTATCCCATAAATAATATATCTACTTTATTTATAAACAGCCCTTCTACAGGAGAGAAGTATATGTAATTGGATCACATGTTTATTCTTTTGAGTTTCCTCCTGCTCCAGCAAAGATAATTGAATTGTGTGCTGTGGCCAGTGTTTTGAATTGTTGAAAAATCAAACTTTAATTTGTATACTCATAACTTACAATTGCTTGAAATTGTTCCTTTTTTAGATATTGCTAATTCTCAAATTTGCAACTGTTTATGCATATACAACTCAAGTTAAGAGAAAGTACTGTTCCTTTAAAGGACTGTCTTTAGACATTTAAGAACTCATTCTAGATTGCCTGGACAAGACCCCTTAAGGAGATGCCACCCCAGATTCATATCCCAGGCAGATTATAGGCCTTACACAAGAACAATTGGCCACATAATCTCATTCTTTACATCATCAAAATAGTAATGGCTTGAGATAGTAATTTGGTATTGTAAGGTAAAAATTTAAGTTTGACCTCCTAGACCAAGTTGGAGCCAAGAAAGAAAAATAGGCCCTAAAGCAGCCTGTTCTAAGAACTGGATGACCACAGAACAAATGATTATCCAAGCTAGTCCAGCAACTAAGAACTAATTTAGATCAATATCTTAAAAACAATCGTGTGATTACCGGTGCTTCTCCTTGTGACTCTTCACTGATATCTTCTTATTTTCAAATGACGCCATCCCTATCCCCTTGGGTTGTGGTTTCTTCCTTTAAATACCCCTTTGCCCAGCGACTCGAGGTCGAACTCCTCTACCCCTGTTTGGGATACGAGTTGACCCCAGTGCACTGGTTCCTGTCAGTAAACCTTGTGTAATTACAGCAAGGACAGTCTCTTGTGAGTTCCTGGACATTGCAAACTCCTGAGTAAGGGGCTCCCCACTATGGCGTCTTTCAGTATTTTTAGAGAATGTGCATGTCAAATTGTAAAGATTTGTTCTCAGTGTCCTCAGTTTCTACCTGTTCCACATAATGGTATTAATTATCGAGGACTTGTACTTAATCAATTATTGCAAATGGATACTCATATTTCTGATTTTAGAAAAATAAAATATGTACATGTGACTATTGATATCTTTTCAGGCTTTCTAGTTGCAACTGCTCTAACAAGAGAAGCAGCTAAAAATGTAATTAGTTACTGCCTATGTTAATTTTTTTTTTATGCTTGGTGTTCCAAATCAGATTAAAACAGCTATTGGAACTGGCTATTACAGTCAAGCATTTGAGATGTTTTGTCAACAATTTAATGTTACCCATGTTACTGGGATTTTTTTTTTTTTATAATTCTCAAGGACAAAGTATTGTGGAACTTTTTTTTTTTTTTTTGGTTTTTCGAGACAGGGTTTCTCTGTATAGTCCTGGCTGTCCTGGAACACACTTTGTAGACCAGGCTGGCCTCGAACTCAGAAATCCGCCTGCCTCTGCCTCCCAAGTGCTGGGATTAAAGGCGTGCGCCACCACGCCCGTATTGTGGAACTTTAAAACAATATCTTCTTAAGAAACAAAAAGGGGGGAAATTATATCCCCATGCACATTATTTAAATAACTCTTTTTATTTAAAAAAATTTTTTCTTTTTAAACAGATGCTGTCTCCTATTCTGAGGTAGGTCATACGCAGAGCAGTAACTACCAATACATGGTATCCATACTTTTTTTTTAAAAAAGATTTATTTATTTATTATATGTAAGTACACTGCAGCTGTCTTCAGACACACCAGAAGAGGGAGTCAGATCTTGTTATGGATGGTTGTGAGTCACCATGTGGTTGCTGGGATTTGAACTCAGGACCTTCGGAAGAGCAGTGGGGTGCTCTTACCTGCTGAGCCATCTCACAAGCCCCTATTTTTAAAATTTTAAAATTTGGATGCCAAAGAACTCTTTGCTGAGTGTCTATAGCATCCTACAACTACCCACGCCTAGGTGAGATGGAAGGATCCACTTATTGGCATATGGCATGATCCTGATCAGGTACTTAATATGGGGAAGAGGACATATTTGTGTTTTTTCCACAGAATGCTGCAGGAGCACACTAGCTGCCAGAATGATTCCTGTGACATTCTGACCCATAGGCTTGCTGAGTGCTCTGACGATGGTGACAGGAAAGCTGTATTGGGTATGTGTTCTTGACTCACCTTTGCTTGCCTGTGTCCCAGATTAGACAAGCTAAGTTGCCTTGCTTCAAGCTTTTAAACATTGTGGGACAAAGAACATAGAGACTGTGAAAACTGATTTAGAAAAATTAATCAAGAGGACTTATAATGACTTTTCTCTTTCCTTTAATGTGACCAGTTATTCTGACTCAATCATGGACTGATCTAGAAATAAATCCAATATTGAAGATTCCTATTATGAAGATAGCTAAAACTCTTTATCAGCCAGCAGAGTTAACTTGGAGCACAGCCTCCACTATTTACATGAGAACTAACAGTTTTTCTGTTGATTCTCAAAGCCACCTCCTTCACTCTGGGAGGCCAGACTTGGGTCTGATTGTTGCTAATTTGCAACTGAATTAAGTGCCTGGGACATCCCCACAGACAACCTTAATCCTGTTGCTTTCAACTTTGACTTTCTAGTTCAAGAAGATCAGTTACCTCCAAACAGGCTCGTCTTCAGCAAAGCTCAGATGGCAGTGATTCATTGTTATGAAGAGATGAATTGAGTGCATATAGTGGCTTTGGTCTGAATGGGAAAAAAGTGTGCATTGAGGGCTGGAAGCCAAAGATGGGCCACTGATGATGCGATGACTCTTATCAACCTAAGACAGAGGCATGTGCCAAAAGGCCGTGTTTGTTCATAATAAACACTAAAATGCCATATTTGTGCAAATAAACACAAACAAGCTGCACGTGTTCTCCAGGACGGGTCAGAAGGAGTATAGACATTCAGACCTAAGCCAGGCACAGCCACTAGCCACCATAATCCCCAGGCAGGACCATGGAGCATAAGTAAATTTTATGCCCCAGTCCAGCTAAGTTTTAATAAATAAAAAGGGAGGAATTGTGCCCCTCCCCAGCCTTGAGCAGGCTGGCTCAGACCTGGTTTGCCACAGTTGCTAGCCCACCTAGGGTGGAGTCTTTCAACCTAGGTAAAGTCTATTGTCCTACCACATCTGCAGTTTCCTCCAAGACGCCATTACCTGCTGAGAGGCTGAACCTGTTCTCCTGACACTATCCAGACAATGCAAGGAGATCCTGGCATGGTGGGGGGATGGGTTCCCCCCTTTCTAAGCTCAGACTCATAAGTAAACATTGAGCCTTGATCAGAGAACTTTGTCTTGGCTCATTATTTCTCTCGCCGCCTTTTCCATCCAAATCCCATCTTTCCTTTTAGGAACCCAGTAACTTGTGGCCGCTGGTGGCTACAGTGATGTTTTGTACAGGTATAGAAACCCTAACTAAGACAATGTATACGAGTATATTTGTATACATGAGTGTATACACACACACACACACACACACACACACACACAGACACAACATATGCTGTCTTCAAGCACACCAGAAGAGGGTGTCAGATCTCATTACAGATAGTTGTGAGCCACCGTGTGGTTGCTAGGAATTGAACTCAGGACCTCTGGAAGAGCAGCCAGTGCTCTTACTGATGAACCATCTCTCCAACCCCAAATAGCTCTCTCCTATGCTTGGTGATGGGCACTGGGCAATAGACAAAACAGAAGCAGGATGCCACAGCAGCCCAGAACCCTCTGTGAACTGCACTCTGGGGAAACTCAACCAAGCATCATGGGGTTGACCATATACTGAAACCTGCCCAACATAATACAATGAAACTGCATTTAGCAAGCTGAAAACCTGGTAGGAACCAAAGTATACAAGGAAACTTTCACAGAGACTCAATGTAATAAGAATTCTGAGCCAGGTAGTGGTGGTGCATGCCTTTAATCCCAGCACTTGAGAAGCAGGGGCAGGTGGATTTCTGAGTTCCAGGCCAGCCTGGTCTACAGAGTGAGTTCCAGGACAGATAGGGCTACACAGAGAAACCCTGTCTTGGAATACAAAAAAACCAAACCAAAACAAAATAAGAATTTTGGAATTTTAGTTTCTTTAAAAAACACAGGAATATATGTTTCCATTTTAGTCCCAGGTGTGGGATAAGGGGCTGCTTCAGATTGTCCACAGCAGCTGACTAAGATTTGCCTTGTGCTCTATCTAGCAGGGGAGTGATTTTGCCAGCTACAGATAGTTTCTGCCATTGTGGAACTTTTGGAATTCTGGGGACTTTTGAGAGGGTATATAAATGTTAGGGCCCCAATGTTGTGGATGGCCTTGGTGCTGTTTGGATTTTGATGTTAATCAACTTCTCTAAGAGGGGTTGTCTGGAAGGAGGAATGAGCCACATACTGTACTCATGTGACTTCTTGTGAACCTTCCCCTAATGAATAAAGGAACTAATCACTGGGCGAGTAGGTGGGACTTCCAGGTTGGACAGAGGAAGAGAGGAGGCAGGAGAGAGATAGGGGCTTTTTGACAGGGACAGTGAGAGGAAAAGATGTAGCTACTAGTGACCCCCCCCCCCCATTTAGATGGTAAATTCTGGTGGATTTGCCACCAGAGAATTTAGATTTAATATGGCTTTACAAGATTAGGATTCTAGTTGTTGTGCTTAGCAATTGAGTTACCCTTGGTTCTGAACTAAGTTTTTGTGGTATTTTCCTACATGTGGTGGCTCAACTGGGTTCCAGAGAAAAAGGTATGGCGGCAAAGCGTGGGTTTGCCAGAAGTGCACCCTAAAAGGTTGTAGGAATTTTGAAGCATGGGGCTGGCATGGAGTGACCCACCAGCGGGAACTTAGAGACAAGGGTGGAGAGGTTTCAGAGCTCTGAGTCGTAGAGTCTCCACAAGATGAGAACAGGCTGGCCATTGCCTGCCAGTGCCTGGCCAGTCAGTTCATTGGTGTCTTGCCAACAATATCGTGGATTCTTTTTTAATATTTCCCGTAACACCCCAAGAGGGAGAGTGGGTTGTTGGTTGGTTTTTAGTTGTTGTTGATTATTGTTGGGTATGGTTTATTAAGTAGCCACACACAAAGAAGAAACAAGATGAAATTAGATATCCTGATGGTGAAGATTAAACTTTTCCTAGGAAACCCGATGCCCCTAATCAGAAGGAAATACTCTAATAATGATGTCATCTCCTTTCCAACCCCTGACTCTATCCAAGGGGTTCTATCCTTTTTTCTCTATTATCTAGTGTTTGGGGGTTGAAAGGGTATAAGAAAAGGGTGAAGAGTAGAAGAAAAAAGAACCCACAAAGTAGCTAAAGACACTCCAGGTAGTAATCAGGGCCTTGTGAAGCCCTGCCTGGGCAGGACAGAACTCTGAAGGAATGCACAGAGGTGTGAGCAGCTCTGAGATCCTTCTGTGAAGCATGGACTGAACCAGCATCTCTAATCTGACCTTATAAAGGAAGACCCAGAGGGGAGGACAGAACTGCTCAGCACAGAGGAACCCCCAGGGATGGTACAGGACTTTAGGGAAGGTCTGTCAAGACACTCAAGACTAAATGCAGCAATCAAGTCTCTGTTGGTTACTTTTCTATTGCTGTGATGAAATTCCATGATCAAGTCAGGGGAGGTATGGGACATATTATAATATTTCTGTATTTTTATTTAAAGAAACCAAAATTCCAGAATTCTCACTACACTGGAGTCCCTGTGAAAGTTCCCTTGTATACTTTGGTTCCCACCAGGTCTTCAGATTGCTGAATGCAGTCTCACAGTATGGAAGGAAGGGTTTATTTGGGGCTTACAGTTCTAAAGGAACAGGAGTCCATGACCATCATGGACAGGAGCAGGGCAGCAGGCATGGTGCTGGAAGAACTTCTGAGAGCCCATATCCTGATCCACAAACAAGAAGCAGAAAGCACATTGGGAATGGCTTGAGACTCCTCAAACCTCAAAGCCTGCCCCTAGCACTATACCTCAGTGTTCTATGGCTATGAGGAGACACCATGACCACAGTAACTCTCTAAAGAAAAACATTTAACTGGAGCTGGCTTACTGTTTCAGAGGTTTTGTCCATTATCACCATGGCAGAGGGCATGTCGGCAAGCAGGCAGAAATGGTGCAAGGTGTGTGTGTGTGTGTGTTGGGGGGGGGGTAGCTCAGAGTTCTATATTTGGATCTGTAGGCAGAGACAATCACTGAGCCTGGCTTGGGCTTTTTAAAACCTCAAAGCCTACCCCCAGTGTACTGGCTAGTTTTGTGTCAACTTGACACAGGTTGGAGTTATCACAGAGAAAGGAGCTTCAGTTGGGAAAATGCCTCCATGAGATCCAGCTGTAAGGCATTTTCTCAATTAGTGATTAAGGGGGAAAGGCCCCTTGTGGGTAGTACCATCTCTGGGCTGGCAGTCTTGGTTGTATAAGAGAGCAGGCTGAGCAAGCCAGGGGAAGCAAGCCAGTAAGGAACATCCCTCCATGGCCTCTACATCAGCTCCTGCTTTCTGACCTGCTTGAGTTTCAGTCCTGACTTCCTTGGTGATGAACAGCAGTATGGAAGTGTAAGCTGAATAAACCCTTTCCTCCCCAACTTGCTTCTTGGTCATGATGCTTGTGCAGGAATAGAAACCCTGACTAAGATACTCAGTAACATGATTTCTTTGACAAGGTTACACAAGTGCCATTCCTTGGTGACCAAGCATTTAAATCTGAGTCTATGGGTGGGTGCCATTCTCATTCAAGTCACCACAGTCTTCCAACAAGACCACAACCCCTTAATCCTTCCCAAGGAGTTCCACTAACTGGGGACCAAACATTCAAACATAGGAACCTATGGGAACTTTTCTTTTCTTTTTTAAAAATTTATTTAAAGATTTATTTATTCATTTTATGTATATAAGCACACCATAGCTATCTTCAGACACACCAGAAGAGGGCATCAGATCCCATTACAGATGGTTGTGAGCCACCATATGGTTGCTGGGAATTGAACTCAGGGCCTCTGGAAGATCATTCAGTGTTCTTTTTTTGTTTTTTGTTTTTTGTTTTGTTTTGTTTTGTTTTTTTTTGAGACAGGGTTTCTCTGTATAGCTCTGGCTATCCTGGAACTCACTTTGTAGACCAGGCTGGCCTCGAACTCAGAAATCCGCCTGCCTCTGCCTCCCAAGTAGTCAGTGTTCTTAACCATTGAGCCATCTCTCCAGCCTCTATGGGAGCCATTCTTATTTAAACCAGTATAAACTGGCTGTTTTCATATCCTGTAGCACTGCCCAGTTCACTCACCCCTCTTCATCTCTTTCTTTCTTTCTTTCTTTCTTTTTTTTAGATTTATTTGTATATTATATGTAAGTACACTGTAGCTGTCTTCAGACACTCCAGAAGAGGGCGTCAGATCCCATTACAGATGGTTGTGAGCCACCATGTGGTTGCTGGGATTTGAACTCAGGACCTTCGAAAGAGCAGACAGCTCTTACCCGCTGAGCCATCTCTCCAGCCCAATAAATCTATTTTTATTTGTTGGAGTTTTGCTTGCATATTTATCTGTGTGAGAGTGTCATATCTCCCAGAACAGGAGTTACAGACAGCTGTGAGCTGCCATGCAGGTGCTGGGAGTTGAACCCAGGACCTCTGGCAGAACAGCTAGTGGAGTGTTCTTAACCACGAAATCATCTCACAAGCCTCTTTCTTTTCTTAGTAGCTGATGTCAATTTGATAGGAACTCAAAGAAGACAAGCACTGTGCTTCTTCTAAGCCCTGAACAGAAGTGGGTTTTCATCGTACCTTGTCCTAACTTGACCCACATCCATGATGATTTTTGTTGATTTCGTGGGATTGAGAAGCACTGTAGGAAAGAAACACAGCTCTGCAAGGGAAGTCATGGAGCACAGGAGGCCCAGAGTCTTCAAAGCCAAGAGAAGCCCGTCCGGTAAAGCGGTGAAGCGGTGAAGGCGAGGCCTGATGGAGCATGCCTTTAATCCATCGTGGGGAAGGCAGAAGCAGGTGAAGTCCTTCCTTGGTAAGGGACAAGCCAAGGACAGCCAGCCTGTGCTCAGAGGTAGCTGGAACTAAAATGCTACCCTTCAAGGGACTACAAATGAAACATGGCATCCCTAAATTTGCCTCTTTGCATGAGGATTAGTTTTATTCAGGAAAACAGAAACAGCAGAAGCTCAGGGAACAAGAATGTTTACTGCTGCTCTTTCTTAAAGGAAATTTGAGTGAGCTCCTATGGTTTGGATTCCTGGCCCTGGTGGTAAAGGCTTGCTCTCTACACCCACCCTGAAAGCAAGCACTATTGGGAGGTGCAGGACTTGGTGGGAGGTCCTGGGCTTTCCTTTGAAGGGGAG
Organism: Mus musculus; assembly: GCF_000001635.26. Lineage (NCBI taxonomy): Eukaryota > Metazoa > Chordata > Mammalia > Rodentia > Muridae > Mus > Mus musculus. The sequence goes on along the minus strand of NW_016097312.1, from coordinate 133,590 downwards.
TTATTGTCTTATTTTGCTTTGGGACCATGCGGTGACTTGTATCACAGTGTGCTGTGAACATCTAGGGGCAGGAGTTGGTGTGCTAGTGGTGTAACCCCCGAATCTCTGCGGATATTTGTTTCTTAACACCCCCACCCCACCCCACCCCACCAGAAGCTCCCATCCTCACTCCAGCCCGCAGCAAGCATGATATGCAGACAGCTGGTTTCTGTGCTGTGTCCTCCTGCAGCAAGCCCTGGGCTCCCTCCCCCTCCTTGGTCCCTCCCCCAGTGTTAGAATGGCACTGCCCATAAAACTCCCCCTTAATGGAGATATCCTGAGAAGATAGCTCAAGACATCCTCCCTGCCTCTGCATCTCCAAAAACCAGCACTCTTCCTGATAAGCAGTGAACCCTCCAGGTGTCCTTGAGACCTTAAAGAAATAACAAACTCAAGGAAGATTAGGGTCCAGTGTTTAAGTCATGGAGAAAAGGTAATCAGAGGTCACAGACAGTTAAGACCAGCCATAAAATTAGTCCCTGAACAGACACCCATTATCCCCCCTCCTGGCTTCAGTTCCATCTCACCAAATGATTACAGTCCTCCCCTCCCCTTTTCTGTGAACATTCAGGGGACTCCTAACTATACTGTATATAAACCCAGCGTTTTTCAGACTCAGGGTCACTTGCCAGCATTCACCGGAGGGTGCCAGGCTGGTGATCAGGGTTCGAACTTGAAACAATAAAAGACTCTTTTGTGAGTTGCAGTAGACTTTGCAATTATTGGGCTCATCTGGATTTCCCATGGATTCAGGGCACAACTCTAGAAGACATGGTAATGGTGGATACTATAACACTAGGGCTGAGATGAGGATGGCAGGTACAGGGCCACCTTTTCACTCTTACAACAACAAAGTGCTTTTATTTGACACTCTGATTTAATTACAACTCTGTGTGTGTGGGTGTCTAGGGGGACTTACTGGTCCCCACACCTTTGTCAGAGAAAGTGGCCTTCTGAATATCAGTCTATGCCACAGAATGAGAGGTTTATGGGCACTCTCATTCCCGCACTGAGGGGAAGCTAAAGAGGTTTTCCTGAACATTCAACTTGCCTCGGGAGCAGATTTTGGGACGACGCTTTCTGAACCTGTGGCATCTATGTGCCCTATTACACCGAGTGGATGGTTTTACCTATCTTGAGTTTCAGTGTTCCCAATTAGTGAAAACGAGACTTTTTCTTCACTTGGGAGTCACTTCTTGTGAGGATTATGTAGTAATTTATTCATGGCACATTTGCTTTTTGCCAAGCGCATGCTAAATTATATACACATTCTATATATATCGACAAACCATCCATAAGGCCTAAATCTCCAGGCCAGGACAGCCAAAGACCCAGGGCTCTGTCCAGTGTGGGTTAATAGTTAAGAGGCAGCTGAAGCCCTCAGGGCGTCAAGATCCCTTCTCATTATGTCTGAAGTCATTTTGTAAGGGAAGAGCTCAGGCCCCACACCCCTTCTGCTTCTTTTGGTTGAGAAAGAGGCTCACTAGATATCCTAGGCTGACCTTGAACCCATGAGTGCTGTGCTTGGCTATGGCACATAGACTCCTGGACCGCAGAGTGCTTCCTCCAGAACTAGGCTGCTATTGTGGAGTCATCCTCCACGTTTCCTTGGTAACTTAACTGGGGGTGGGGGTGGGAGTGGAGGGCGGCTAAGGGCACACATGCCCTGAAGGCCACCCACGGAGAGACGCTGGTCCTTTGGGGTCCTGGAGGGCACCGCAGAGCTGCACCGCTGGTGGCTTCCCGAATCGACGGCCCCGAGCCAGCCCATGGCGGAGGTGCGGGGCCTGCGGCGCGGTGGCGTGCAGCACGAGCTGCTAGAGAAGGTGGCGCGCCTGCAGCGGGGCGCGAGGCACGCGGAGCCCGAGGCGGCGGCGCGCAGAACCGCAGGCGACGGCGGCTCTGGCTCCGGCTCGGGCTTCTGGTGCTGGCGGCGGCTGTTCGCGCGCGGAGCCCGCGGGGCGCGCCGGAGGAAGGGCAAGTTCTCGCGGCCCGGCGCCGCGGCCACGTCGGAGCGCAGCGTGTGGGCGCCCCCGGGCCTGCAGAGGCTGTTGCAGAGGTTGGCGACGTGGCGGCGGCGTTACCTGCGGCGAGGGGAGCGGCCCGAGGGCCTAGAGGAGATCCCGCTGCTCGTGCTGGAGCGCGCGCGCGCCGCCGACTAGGGGACGCCCTGTCCCGTCTCGCGCGCGCGAACCCCGGCGGCGGTTAGGTTTTGTAAATGAATTTAAGAAGTGGAAATAAATCCCCCGCACTGGATGAATGAAAGGAGGTGGATTTGGGGGACCAAGCGCGCCCGAGACGCTGGAGGGAAGAAATCAGCTTTGTTGAGCAGGTGGTGAAGTCACCAAGGGTCTCCAGGACCGTCCCCCCTGGGCAGCGCGACACGGTGTAACATTGACTTCGGGATACTCCTCTCCCACTGTTCCCTGCCCTCTGGGTGTTATGGAATTCCACCGTCATCCTTGGTTTTACTTGTTACTTATAATGAGCATGTTGAGCGAACCCTGCTTTTTAAATTTATTTAGGGTCCTAGAGATGGCTCTGTAGGTAAAAGAGCCTATGGTGCAAACCTGGGAAGCCAGTCCAATTCCCTGTGGAGGGTCCTCTGACTGGCACACGCACAATAGTAATACTTGGTTAAAAAAAATTGTTTCACAATTTCATATATATGCACACACACACACACGTATATTTAGTTCATACGTTGACCATATTCATGCCTCTTGTCTTTCATTCTCCTGCCCACTCTCTGGAATCGTTCTTTTCCCAAGTCTTTAGTGTGGGAGTGTGAGAATTGCTGTCAGAGATAAAAGCAAAGGCGCCTCCACCAAAAGATTTCCGCCTCCAACACCCCCCCCCCCCCCGCGTCCCCTCCACCCCTTGGGGTGTGGGGTGACCTTTGACTCTTCTTCCTCAATAAAAACTTGTTAATGATACTCTGGCCTGGCATACCTGTCAGGATGAAAGTGAAATGTCACCAGCGAAAGTGCTAGAAGCACTCTAGAGGGCTTAGAGGTTAATAAGCTATTGGGATGGTCTTTGCTTGGGCTGTTCTCCTCCTCCTCCTCCTCCTCCTCCTCCTCCTCCTCCTCCTCCTCCTCCTCCTCCTCCTCCTGCCCCCTCCTCCTCCCCCTCCTCCTCGTCCTCCTCCCCCTCCTCCTCTTCCTCCTCCTCTTCATTCTTTACTGCTCCACAGATAGGAGGGGACCTGCTAGCAAGCGAAAGGAGTTGTGTTTTGGAGTGGCTATCTCTGTAGTGGCTTTGGAGTTTCCTCTCCCATGCTTTTCAACATTCCTAACTCTGTGACCCTTTACAACAGTTCCTCATGTTTCAGTGACCCCCAGTTACAAACTTAACTTCATTGCTACTTCATAATTGTAACTTAGCTACTGTTACGAATTGTAACAAATATCTAATATGCAGGGTATCTGGTATGGAACCCTATAAAAGGATCATTAGCCTAGCCAAAGGGGTCGTGACTCACAGGTTGAGAAACACTGACCTACTCATGCTTCCACTCATGTGGAGAGAAAAGCCTAGAGAGGACTGTTTTGCAGTTCTACGTCATCCATTTTTTGGGGGGAGGGGGGAGCGGGGGAGGGGTGGGCAGAAAGTGTCAAAAAAAAAAGCACAATTATAGCACTTAGAATTTAGTTGTCTCTGAGGTTCTACGAGCTGAGCAGAGGTAGACTTTTGGGTGGAAAAAGGGCTGAAGCACACAGAACACACCAGACTACCCATTTCAAAGCTACTTTCCTACAATGTATGGTGGTGGGAGAAAGCACAGAGAAGACTGGACAGCGTGGCTTCTTTCTGTTGTAAAGAAACGACACCAGGAAAAATGGCACAGTCATGAGTCAGACAGCAGAGGGAACTTTATATTGAGTGAAGCTGGCCTGGTTTGAACATTTTGTTAGCCCCTCGGAAAGGCATCAGCAGGTTTGCAGGTCATAGAGAGTGGACTCCACCTCCATGTGCCTGGTTATACCAATTCTAAGTAAGGGAAACTTCACAATTGCACTTCCTTAAAATTTAAAATACCGAAGACAAAGGTGGAGGCATTGTAAGGGTCCATGATTCAACAAAGAATGATACTGAAAGACCCACAATGTGAGGACTCCCCCACGTTCTGACTCAGGAGAAGCGACACCCCACATCATGAGAACGCTCTTGATGCAAACCACAAGAGGACTTTTATTCCAGATGTGCTCTGGGGCCCACAGTCGTACACCATGCAGGGTTAGAGGACCGTGGAGCCCCGAGTAGCTGGGTAAGGGGGTATTTAAAGGAAAAAAACACAACTCAAGGGAGTGGGGAGGGAGTTGTTGGAAAATACCAACAATACCGGTTAAGAATCACGAGGGAGTACCGGGTGTGGTGGCGCACGCCTTTAATCCCAGCACTCAGGAGGCAGAGGCAGGCGGATTTCTGAGTTTGAGGCCAGCCTGGTCTACAAAGTGAGTGCCAGGACAGCCAGGGCTATACAGAGAAACCCTGTCTCAAAAAACCAAAAAAAAAAAAAAAAAAAAAATCACGAAGGAGTGGAAGTCACAAGAGACACAAGGAATACCTGGTAATTGTGTGGGTTATTTCTCAAGACAGTTTCTATGAGCCTCTTAACAATAGCACATTTGCATAGTGGGTTCCATGAATGGTCAGGGTGACCCTTTTCGAACAAACACTCCCTGAACCCAGGAATTGGGTAGGTGGAGGAATGTTGCTATCTGTTTTATGATTAGCATGCCTTGGAGCATTGAGTCACAAAGGTCACATTCTCAAGCCTGGGCCTAAAGGCCTAGGTTTTTGTTTTTTTTGTTTTTTTTTTTTTTTATGTTACACTTTTTCAATACCCCGGACTCAAATACTCAAATAGCATATAAATGTAGAGTGCTTTATTCTGCAGAAATCCAGCACACTGGGGTCCAACATCTACAAAGATGGAGACATGAAGTGGAAACTTCTAGTTATGCCAAATGATGTTTTGCCAGGGCACACAGGTGTAAGGATGTCTTACTAAAGCAAACATGTGAAAGACTGCTTTCCTGAAGCAGACACAGGTGAAAGGATGTTTGGATATAGCAGACACGTGAAAGGACTCTTGATGAAGGAGTATAAGTATGATCCCACAGACAGTGGGAGACGAGCACTGAGCCTTGGTTTGGTTTGCTCCACCTCACTAGTCTTTGCTAACGACACACGTGTATTGGTATGCCTTACATAGTGTTGTTGAGCTCAACCTGTGATAACGCTGCCATTGAAAGTCTTCCAAGAACTGCTTATGAGGCTTCCGTGGCAGCTTGCTTGTGGCCTCACCTCAGTCTGGTTGGCAAGCCTGAAAGTTTCTTCAGGATTGAATTAGTTGCTGGTTTGTGCCTGCTATCTGCTTTCTGAAAGGACTGGACTGTAGCTGCTGGTTCGCGCCTGTTGTCTGCCTGCCTAGAGAACTGGTCTGCAGCTGCTGAGTTGTATTTGGTGTTTGCTACAAGGCTGAACTGCTGACCAAGAAGATCAAGCTTACCCCTCAAAGAACTATTGCTGAACAGGTCCACTTCCCTCATATCCTAATAATTCTGGGTGTTGGGCTAGAGGAGGTCGAACCCTTTTAAAAATAGGTTGCACAGCCGGGCGTGGTGGCACACGCCTTTAATCCCAGCACTCGGGAGGCAGAGGCAGGTGGATTTCTGAGTTCGAGGCCAGCCTGGTCTACAAAGTGAGCTCCAGGACAGCCAGGGCTATACAGAGAAACCCTGTCTCAAAAAACAAAAAAACAAAAACAAAACAAAAAAAACAAACAAAAATAGGTTGCAAACATTTTATGCCTACAGAGACACCACAGTAAGTCTGAAGTCCTGATTTAAAGCACATTAGGGGATTTCTGGAGAGGCCAGGTGACAGAGCAGCTTCTGAGGCCTGGACTTGCCCAGTTCTTGGAAACAAGATTTAGGCCTTATCTTCTGAACTGCCAGTTTGAAGCTTGTCTCGTGAAGTCAGCCTAGCCTGTCTTAGCATCATAATTTTGTTTTGTAGGCCTCTTAAGGGAAAGCTACTTTGATTAAAAGGTCAGAATTCAGAGCCAGGCATGGTGGTCTTTAGTCCCAGACTCTGGAGGTAAAGGCAGGCATATCTCTGTGAGTTCCAGGCCAGCTCGGTCTTACAGAGTGAGTTCCAGGACAGCCAGAGCTACACAGAGAAACCTTGTCTCAAAAAAACCAAAAAGCTTGGACTCTGAGTTCTACCTGGGGCTATGGGTGGAGCCGTGGATTTTAATTTGCCTTAAAGATTAGAACATTACATAATAAAGCCCCTTCCCTTAAATGTTATTCCACCTGGGCCTGTCAATCAATCACCTAGCCAGGAGAGATCACCTCTAAGATGATTCAGCGGAAGACTCTAGGAGGCAGGAAGCATGATGAAGCAGTTGCTTTCAGATCCTCATTGCTAAGCCAGTCTGCTTGCTGAGCTGTAACTCAAAACCTTTATGTTCTTTGAGACAAAGTTTGTGTGACAGAGCCCTTGCTGTCCTGAACTCACTTTGTAGACCAGGTTGGCCTTGAACTCACAGGACTCTGCCTGTCTCTGCCTCCCAAGTGCTGGGATTAAAGGTGTGCGCCAGCCTGCTCAAGGCTGGGGGAGGCTACAATAGCCCCCCCCCCATCCCAGTCAGATGTGTGCCAAGCTGGACACCCCCTTGGTTGTTTGTTTGCCTCTATACATGCTTGTTTGAAACTGGGCTGGGGGCTTCACCCTCCCATCCTGTTTCGTCAGTGACATCCTGTAGTCCAAGCTGAGCTTGAATAAAGACCTAGTGCAACTACATCAGAATCAGCTCCTTGGTGGTCTTTTGGGATTCATGAAACAGGCACAACAGACATAAAACTAGCCAGTTGACTGGGTCTCATCAGACTTAGGATCCTTATGCCTTGGCTTCCCAAACAGAAACAGTGAGTTTACGGCCACAGTGTTGGCTAGCTTCTTCTTTTAGACATACTGCATGTCAGGTTCCCTCAGGGAACTGCTACAGAAATGGTAGCTGTAAGAAAGGAGGTAGAATAAAAAAAAAAAAAAAAAAAAAAAAAGAAAGAAAGGAGGTAGAGCTGGGCATGGTGCCGCATGCCTTTAATCCTAGCACTTGGGAGGCAGAGGCAGGCGGATTTCTGAGTTCCAGGCCAGCCTGGTCTACAGAGTGAGTTCTAGGACAGCCAGGGCTACACAGAGAAACCCTGTCTCGAAGAAAAAAAAAAGTGACTAGCTTCTTAACGGGCAGGCCCCTGCATGTTCTAACAGACATAACTGTCATCAGTATAATGGATCTGCGTTGGACGTCATCCTGGAAGAGACGAGCGATCAAGATCTCTTTGAATTGAGTTGTGACACAGGGCTGAGAACAAATTGCTTCTCTTAGGCATTATGGACATTTATGGAGAAAAAAGCATTTGCAATTAATTTCCAGGACTTGGGGCTAGGGAGTGTGACATTTACAGCACATCTGGTGTAGCAGCTGCAACAGAATTGCCACTTGATTAAACTGACGGTAATTGACTGTCTCCAGAATCCATTCATCTTCTGCAAGGGCCAAAGAGGAGACAGAGTTAAGTAGAGATATGGTAGCAACCACCGAACCTGCATCTTTCAAGTCTCTTCTTGGCACTAGTTTCTTCAGTCCCTGCAAGGGTTCCATTCTGGTTCCTTGTTCACTGTTTCCCAGGGCAGAGGCAGCTTTAATGGCTCCCTTTGGTCTTTTCAATCATAATAGTCCCCATGCCCTCCACAGATCAGGGAACCAATGAGGGAATCTTGCCAAGTCTTAAATATATTTGTCCCAATTATGAATTTCAGGACTGAGGAAGCAACCACCACAGGATGAACTTAGGGACCCATAGTGTAAGGGAGGCATCCCCCTTCTGAGACAGTATAGGACATACCCAGAGACCAGATTCTCAACACAAAGGAGATTTCTTACCCTAGAGGGGCAAGGGGGGAGGGGGGGTTGAGACTGCAAAGGCAGACAGCAAGCTGCAACAGCAGCAGCAGCATCGTAGGTTAGCTGCATGAGGAGGGGTTTTTCAGCAGTTCTGGCTCATGGCTGCAGGAGAGAAGGGTCTTAAGACACACTTAGAAGCCTCACAGGCATGTCCAACCTTTCACGTTGCCACAGAAGTCACCTGCAAAGTTCATGCTGGGAATCACACATAAAACCAAAAATTACACACACACACAGCCTCATAGTGTTTTCAGTAAGCTTATGATTTTATATTGGATTGTGTTTTTACCTAACATCTGGTGAATGGGAAAAAGAAAGAAAAAGGAAGGATGTGATTTCTTCTAGGCACTGTGGAGGAGAAAGTTTATAGCAGGAACAAGGGAGAGCACAACCAGAGGTGCAGATACCGGGAAGAGTCCGGGGTGGACATGACCCTGAGCCATTCGAGGAGGGGGGAAGAGAGAGGAAAGAGAGAGGAACCAGGTGCAGCTGCCAAGAGGGCAAGAGGTAAGAAGGGGCAGTAATCAAGATGCCTGGATTATCCAGGGAAGAGCCTCTGGGGGAAGGGTAACCCAGACCCTGGGCTGGAGAGTTGGGAGGTATGTCGGGGGAGATTGCTGGGTATGCCAGCCATACCCTGTAACAGGTAGAAACTGAGAGACGCTGAAAGAACCTGGTGGCCAGGTCTGCTTGGAAATATTAAATAAGCCCCTCGGCCATTTCTTCCAGGGTTTGAGACGTATATCTGTCCATATGAGGCCTGTGGCTATGGGTTGTCATGTCTTCATCTGGAGCTGGGAAATTTGTCTAAGTTAATTTCCTTAGAAATGGTTTGAAAGAGCCGGGCATGGTGGCACACACCTTTAATCCCAGCACTTGGGAGGCAGAGGCAGGTGGATTTCTGAGTTTGAGGCCAGCCTGGTCTTCAGAGTGAGTTCTAGGACAGCCAGGGCTACACAGAGAAACCCTGTCTCCAAAAACCAAAAACCAACCAACCAACCAAACAAACAAACAAAAAGAAAGAAAGATAGAAAGAAAAAGGAAATGGTTTGAAAGAAAATGGCCCCTGTAGGCCCATAGTGAGTGGGACTATTAGGAGGTGTGTTTTTGTTAGAATAGGTGTAGCCTTGTTGGAGGAAGTATGTCACTGTGAAGGCGGGCTTTAAGGCTTTATATGCTCAAGCTATGCCCAGTGTGGGACACAATCTCTTTCTGCAACCTGCAGATCCAAATGTGGAACTCTCAGCTTCTTCTCCAGCACCATGTCTGGCTGTGTGCTGCCATGCTTCCTGTCGTGATAACAACAGACTCTAAACATCTGAGACTGTCCAGCCCCAATGAAATTGTTTCTTTTGTAAGAGTTGCTGTGATCATGGTGTCTCTTCACAGCAATAAAACCCCAAGAAACTTCTTTCGTTTATTTATTTTTTATTAGATATTTTCTTTATTTATATTGCAAATGCTATCCCGAAAGTCCCCTATACCCTCCCCTGCCCTGCTTCCTTACCCACTCACTCACACTTCTTGGCCCTGGCGTTCCCCTGTACTGGGGCATATAAAGTTTGCAAGACCTAGGGGCCTCTCTTCCCAGTGATGGCCGACTAGGCCATCTTCTGCTACATATGCAGCTCTGGGGGTACTGGTTGGTTCATATTGTTGTTCCACCTATAGGGTAGCAGACCCCTTCAGCTCCTTGGTACTTTCTCTAGCTCCCCCACTGGGGGACCTGTGTTCCATCCTATAGATGATTGTGAGCATTCACGTCTGTATTTGCCAGGCATTGGGATAGCCTCACACGAGACAGCTATATCAGGGTCCTTTCAGCAAAATCTTGCTGGCATATGCAATAGTGTCTGGGTTTGGTGACTGATTATGGGATGGATCCCCGGGTGGGGTAGTCTTTGGATGGTCCATCCTTTCGTCTTAGCTCCAAACTTTGTCTCTGTAACTCCTTCCATGGGTATTTTGTTCCCTATTCTAAGGAGGAATGAAGTATCCACACGTTGGTCTTCGTTCTTCTTGATTTTCTTGTGTTTTGCAAATTGTATCTTGGGTATTCTAAGTTTCTGGGCTAATATCCACTTATCAGTGAGTACATATCTAGTGACTTCTTTTGTGATTGGGTTACTTCACTAAGGATGATATATCCTCTAGATACATCCATTTGTCCAAGAATTTCATAAATCCATTGTTTTTAATAGCTGAGTAGTACTCCATTGTGTAAATGTACCACATTTTCTGTATCCATTCCTCTGTTGAGGGACATCTGGATTTTTCCAGCTTCTGGCTATTATAAATAAGGCTGCTATGAACATAGTGGAGCATGTGTCCTTATTACCAGTTGGAACATCTTCTGGCCCAGGAGAGGTATTGCTGGATCTTCCAGTACTACTATGCCCAATTTTCTGAGGAACCGCCAGACTAATTTCCAGAGTGGTTGCACAAGCTTGCAATCCCACCAGCAATGGAGAAGTGTTCCTCTTTCTCCACATTCTCGCCAGCATCTGCTGTCACCTGAATATTTGATCTTAGCCATTCTGACTGGTGTGAGGTGGAATCTCAGGGTTGTTTTGATTTGCATTTCCCTAATGATTTTTTTTTAATTTCTCACATGCATATTGCTAGCTAAAAGCCAATCTGAACGGTAGCATACTATATGATTTCACTTGTCAATACCCAGATTGTTTAGCACAAGCAATGAACTCTATACTAGTCAAACATATATCAGTACTGGCTAGGCGGTATTGTACAGGCTTGTAAATCCCAACACGTGTCTGGTCTACCTAGAATTTCCAGGTCCACTGGAATTGCTACATGATAAAGCCATACTCTATATATATATATATATATTTTTTAAGTACTTTCTGCTTTGCTAATTTGAAACTGCTCCCCACCACCCCACAAAAAAAACTATATAAAAAAAGTACAGCAAAACAAACCCAGTAAAACCAAATCATTTCTCAGATAGCTAAGCATTTAGCCAATCCAGCACAAGGCCATGAGGAGCTGTCAGAGATGTTAAGATGCAGCGGGCTGTTAGAGAGATGGATGCTGATTTGTCAGCAGAGTCTCCACTCTGCTGGGAGACAGGAGGAGGGGCTTCTGATGACTGACAGCCAGTTTTTTTGTTTGTTTTGTTTGTTTGTTTGTTTTTAGCCATTATAGGGATCACAGAATATTCTTCCATTCCCTTTAGATCAGAGTAAAATCTTGTCTAAGGCGGCATATTTGGGGGTAGAGCATTTTTCTTTGCACGGCTTCTAATTTTAAAGTTTCTTAGGATCTTCTTGTTGCTGTGAACACATTCAGGACATAGCAAATTATCTTCCACTCCTGGTTCTGGGATAATACAGGCCGGTAACAGGAAGAGAAAATTCATCCTTTGGGGAGTGTCTGGAACCCAGGTCTGTCCAGCAAGAAATTGCAGGCGAACCCAGCCTTTCTTATCTGCAGGAAGCTGCCTGCCATGGACAACACACCATCTGGATCCAGTGGCTTGTGGCAGAAAGGCCTCCACATTAGACGGAAGAGGACATCGATTCTTAGACATTGACTGAGCTGCTCTCATGGCAATCCTTGCCCAGGCTGCAAATGTGGACTCCTTAGGTGAAGTTAGAATTTCCAGGACACCACTCTCCTCCTTTCTCCTTTGGCACCTGCTTGGAGGCCCGATTCCTCGGTAGACTATCTTGGATTTCTTGGGACCCTGCTTCATTCTGGCCTCCCGAGATGTATTGGGAATATAACATTCTTGTTTAGAATAGGAGTGTCTCCGAAGTCTCAAATAGACCTCAACTTTCTTGCCATCCGTACTCAAGTTATGATACCGACACCACTCCCGAAGAGTGTTCCGGGACACGTCCCTAATAGGAGGCAGGCTGGGCAGAGGACAGGTGCTTGGTATGGTTCTGGTTGGGTGTTTGATTCCCGCATGCCTCACCAGAGAACGAGCTGGTGGTGTGTGGTCTAAGGTTGAAGAAGAAACATTTGATTGCGTAAGTTAGACTGTGATTGGCTCCCCCTCCTTAAATTGGACCAGCGTTAAAATCACACTTTCTTCATCCAAGTTTTCCTTAGATAGGTTCTCATTGAAAGTCTCCAGGCCGAAGTATGACATTTTCAGGCAGGCTTGGGAAGAAGACTAAGGCAGCATATTTCCCTAATGATTAATGAACATTTTTTCCAGGTGCTTCTCAGCCCTTTGGTATTCCTCATTTGAGAATTCTTTGTTTAGCTCTGTACCCATTTTTAATGGGTTTATTTGAATTTCTGGAGTCCAGCTTCTTGAGCTCTTTGTATATGTTGGATATTAGTCCCCTATCAGATTTAGGATTGGTAAAAATTCTTTTCCAATCTGTTGGTGGCCTTTTTTGTCTTACTGACAGTGTCTTTTGCCTTACAGAAGCTTTGCAATTTTATGAGGTCCCATTTGTCAATTCTTGATCTTACAGCACAAGCCATTGCTGTTCTGTTTAGGAATTTTTCCCCTGTGCCCATATCTTCAAGGCTTTCCCCCACTTTCTACTCTATAAATTTCAGTGTCTCTGGTTTTATGTGGAGGTCTTTGATCCATGTAGATTTGAGCTTTGTACAAGGAGATAAGAATGGCTCAATTCGCATTCTTCTACATGATAACTGCCAGTTGTGCCAGCACCATTTGTTGAAAATGCTGTCTTTCTTCCACTGGATGGTTTTAGCTCCTTCGTGAAAGATCAAGTTGACCATAGGTGTGTGGGTTCATTTCTGGGTCTTCAATTCTATTCCATTGATCTACCTGTGTGTCGCTGTATCAGTACCATGCAGTTTTTTTTATTATTATTATTTTTTATCACAATTGCTCTGTAGTACAGCTTGAGGTCAGGCATGGTGATTCCACCAGAGGTTCTTTTATTGTTGAGAATAGTTTTTGCTATCCTAGGTTTTTTATTATTCCAGATGAACTTGCAAATTGCCCTTTCTAACTCAGTGAAGAATTGAGTTGGGATTTTGATGGGGATTGCATTGAATCTGTAGATTCCTTTCGGCAGGATAGCCATTTTGACTGTATTAATCCTGCCAATCCATGAGCATGGGAGATCTTTCTATCTTCTGAGATATTCTTCAATTTCTTTCTTCTGAGACTTGAAGTTCTTATCATACAGATCTTTCACTTCCTTAGTTAGAGTCACAACAAGGTATTTTATATTATTTGTGACTATTGTGAAGGGTGTTGCTTCCCTAATTTCTTTCTCAGCCCGTTTATCCTTTGTGTAGAGAAAGGCCATTGATTTGTTTGAATTAATTTTATATCCAGCTACTGCACTGAAGCTGTTATTAAGGTTTAGGAGTTCTCTGGTGGAATTTTTAGGGTCACGTATATATACTATCACATCATCTGCAAGTAGTGATATTTTGACTTCTTCATTTCCAATTTGTATCCCCTTGATCTCCTTTTGTTGTCGAATTGCTCTGGCTAGGACTTCAAGTACTATATTGAATAGGTAGGGAGAAAGTGGGCAGCCTTGTCTAGTCCCTGATTTTAGTGGGATTGCTTCAAGTTTCTCTCCATTTACTTTGATGTTGGCTACTGGTTTGCTGTAGCTTGCTTTTATTATGTTTAGGTATGGGTCTTGAATTCCTGATCTTTCCAAGACTTTTATCATGAATGGGTGTTGGATTTTGTCAAATGCTTTCTCAGCATCTAAGGAGATGATCATGTGGTTTTTGTCGGTGAGTTTGTTTATATAGTGAATTTCGTTGATGGATTTCTGTATATTAAAGCATCCTTGCATCCCTGGGATGAAGCCTACTTGGTCATGATGGATGATCGTTTTGATATGTTCTTGGATTCAGTTTTCGAGGATTTTATTATTTTTGCATCAATATTTACAAGAGAAATTGGTCTGTAGTTCTCTTTCTTTGTTGGATCTTTGTGTGGTTTAGGTATCAGAGTAATTGTGGCTTCATAGAATGAATTGGGTAGAGTATCTTCTGTTTCTATTTTGTGGAATAGTTTGAGGAGAGTTGGAATTAGGTCTTCTTTGAAGGTCTGATAGAACTAGATAGATGAAATGAGTTCATCTGGTCCTGGGCTTTTTTTTTTTTTTTTTTGGTTGGGAGACCATTGATGACTGCTTCTATTTCTTTAGGGGAAATGGGACTGTTTAGATTGTTAATCTGATCCTGACTTAACTTTGGTACCTGGTATCTGTCCAGGAAGTTGTCTATTTCATCAAGGTTTTCCAGTTTTTTTTTGAGTATAGCCTTTTGTAGTAGGATCTGATGATGTTTTGGATTTCCTCAGGTTCTGTTGTTATGTCTCCTTTTTCATTTCTGATTTTGCTTATTAGAATACTGTCTCTGTGCCCTCTAGTTAGTCTGGCTAAGGGTTTATCTATCTTGTTGATTTTCTCAAAGAGCCAGCTCCTGGTTTGGTTGATTCTTTGAATAGTTCTTTTTGTTTCCACTTGGTTGATTTCAGCCCTGAGTTTGAGTATTTCCTGCTGTCTACTCCCCTTGGGTGAATTTGCTTCTTTTAGTTCTGGAGCTTCTAGATGTGCTGTCAGGCTGCTAGTGTATGCTCTCGCTTGTTTCTTTTTGGAGTCACTCAGGGCTATAAGTTTTCTTCTTAGGACTGCCTTCATTGTGTCCCATAAGTTTGTGTATGTTGTGGCTTCATTTTCATTAAACTCTAAAGAGTCTTTAATTTCTTTATTTCTTCCTTGACATCATTGAGTATCATTGAGTAGAGTGTTGTTCAGTTTCCACGTGAATGTTGGCTTTCTATTATTTATGCTGTTGTTGAAGATCAGCCTTAGTCTATGGTGATCTGATAGGATGCATGGCATAATTTCAATATTTTGGTATCTGTTGAGGCCTGTTTTGTGACCGATTATATGGTCAGTTTTGGAGGAGGTACCATGTGGTGGTGAGAAGAAGGTATATCTTTTTGTTTTAGGATAAAGTGTTCTATAGATACCTGTTAAATCCATTTGTTTCATAACTTCTGTTAGTGTCCATGTGTCTGTTTAGTATCTGTTTCCAGGATCTGTCTATTGGTGAGAGTGGGGTGTTGAAGTCTCCCACTATTATTGTGTGAGGTACAATGTGTGTTTTGAGGTTTACTAAAGTTTCTTTAATGTATGTGGCTGCTCTTGCATTTGGAGCATAGATATTCAGAATTGTGTGTTCATCTTGGTAGATTTTACTTTTGATGAGTATGAAGTGCTCCTCCTTGTCTTTTTTTTTTGATAACTTTGGGTTGAAAGTCAATTTTATTCTATATTAGAATGGCTACTCCAGCTTGTTTCTTCAGACCATTTGCTTGGAAAATTGTTTTCCAGCCTTTCACTCTGAGGTAGTGTCTGTCTTTTTCCCTGAGGTGGGTTTCCTGTAAGTAGCAAAATGTTGGGTCCTGTTTGTGTAGCCAGTCTATTAGCCTATGCCTGTTTATTGGGGAATTAAGTCCATTGATGTTAAGAGAAATTAAGGAACAGTAATTGTTGCTTCCTGTCATTTTTGTTGTTAAAGTTGGGATTCTGTTCTTGTGGCTGTCTTCTTTTAGGTTTGTTGAAGGATTACTTTCTTGCTTTTTCTAGGGTGTAGTTTCTGTCCTTGTGTTGGTGTTTTCCCTTTATTATTCTTTGAAGGGCTGGATTCATGGAAATATATTATGTGAATTTGGTTTTGTCATGGAATACTTTGGTTTCTCCATCTATGGTAATTGAGAGTTTTGCTGGGTATAGAAGCCTGGGCTGGCGTTTGTGTTCTCTTAGGGTCTGTATAACCATCTATCCATGATCTTCTGGCTTTCATAGACTCTGGTGAGAAGTCTGGTGTAATTTTAATAGACCTGCCTTTATATGTTACTTGACATTTTCCCCTTACTGCTTTTAATATTCTGTCTTTATTTAGTGCATTTGTTGTTTTGATTATTATGTGTCGGGAGGAATTTCTTTTCTGGTCCAGTCTATTTGGAGTTCTGTAGGCTTCTTGTATGTTCATGGGCATCTCTGTCTTTAGGTTTGGGAAGTTTTCTTCTATAATTTTGTTGAAGATATTTGCTGGCCCTTTAAGTTGAAAATCTTCATTCTCATCTACTCCTATTATCCATAGGCTTGGTCTTCTCATTGTGTCCTGGATTTCCTGGATATTTTGAGTTAGGATCTTTTTGCATTTTCCATTTTCTCTGATTGTTGTTCCCATGTTGTCTATGGAATCTTTTGCACCTGAGATTCTCTCTTCCACTTCTTGTATTCTGTTGCTGATTTCCTTCCTAGGGTTTCTATCTCCAGAGTTGTCTCACTTGGGTTTTCTTTTTCTACTTCCCTTTGTAGGTCTTGGATGGTTCTGTTCAATTCTATCACCTGTTTGGTTGTGTTTTCCTGTAATTCTTTAAGGGATTTTTTTTTTTTTGTGTGTGTGTGTTTCCTCTTTAAGGACGTCAACCTGTTTAGCAGTGTTCTCCTGTATTTCTTTAAGTGAGTCATTTATGCCCTTCTTAAAGTCCTCTACCAGCATCGTGAGATATGATTTTGATTCTGAGTCTTGCTTTTCAGGTATGCTGGGGTATCCAGGACTGGCTGAGGTGGGAGTGCTGGGTTCTGATGATGGTGAACGGTCTAGGTTTCTGTTAGTAAGATTCTTACGTTTGCCTTTCGCCATCTGGTAATCTCTGGCACTAGTTGTTATAGTGTGGCAGTGACTAATCTTGTTTATTTTTATAGCAACAGTGAACATCATTCTATTCTTTAGTTTCCCTGAACTGTTCCAAAAGTTTATATGGAATCACTAAATTCTATGCCTCTCACAAATGGAGAATCAGGAGCAGCAAATGCATTTTCTCTGGTAATCTCTTTACCTCTGTCTATAACCCTTAAACTCTGTATACCAAGAGAAAGACTTGAGCAATGTTGGCTGTAGCTGTAGAATAAGAGAACCCACCAACCCTGTTAGAGAACGTCACCCTTACAATTCTTTCTAGAGTCAGTCATGGTGACACAGATGCTCCAAAGTGCTATTCTCAGAGCAACACAGTCACCTTTATCAGATCAGGCCCACCACTGGGCCTGCTGGCTGTTGATGGTCCTCCACAGAAGGAAGGCGTCCAGCCACTCCCAGATATTTGTATGTTTTTCTGATTTGCAAACCCTGATTGCATTGTGTCTAGGGAGGTGCCAGAGTATTTAGGCTGAGGAAGGTTAACAAAACAAAACAAAACAAAACACTCCATCCTTGTAGCTAGAGGGAAACCTTCATACATACTGAAGACTTCCCAGTGGGGCTGCTTTGGGCTCCCCATGCTCCTGTATCTTTTCTTATGCTCTTGAGAGGGAAGGATTCCCACTACCAGTCACAGGTTTAATTGGAGCAGGCTGCATGATGGCCCAGTTGGTGCTTGTGCTTAGGACTGAGAATCTGAGCTCAATGCCTGGATCCCACAAGGTGGCAGGAAAGAACAGATCTATGATGTCTTCTGACCTTTTCATGTATGTGTGTGTGACTTTATCATGTATGTGTGTGTGCCATAGTATGTAGGAGCATGCGTGCATGCACGTGGGCACGTGTGCACACACACATCCGTAAACTTTTCAAGTTAATTAGAGTAAACAAAGAAGCAAGAATATACTCTTTAGCAAAAAGTAGCTTGGTCCTGGCAGCCATGGGGACTTAGATTTCTCCTCTCTCTGCTAAAGTGTCCCTCATGCCTCCTTCAGGCTTAGACATGGCCAGGAAAAGGGTGTGCTTTCCTTGCAAGCCCATTTTACTCAGAATTCTAAAGTATAGATATATAGGCTGAAAGAATATGTAGAAGGGTTTATGTTATTCTAAAATTGAAAAACTTGCTAGGGGAAAAAGGTAACAGGTTTGCATGTTCCCCAGTGAGGAAGTCTTGAAGTTGGTCTGACCCCCCCCCCCCATCCTGTTTTGGGGCCCTGGTCTCTCTCTCTTGGTTCTGTCTTTTTAATGTCTACCTATCTTGGGTAACCCATTGACCAGTCCTTCTCAGAACTAACCTCCATGCCTATCACCTGTACCCAGATCTGTATTAGGAAGGATTATGTGGCTGTTTGTATTATGTCAATTTGGGCCCCAAAATAGTTTATATGAAAATCTGTATGTCTGTATGTAAGACATTGAGGGAACCCAGAACACTGGGGCAGACATCAAAGAATGCTCCGCCACCAGGATCTATTTAAGTATTTAACTGGGTATTATTACAGATGGCTCCCTGGAGAGTGTTGTTGGAGTTCGAGGGCAGGGACGCATAGGGACTTTTTTTGGGTATACTTTACTGGGTTCTTATACCTATCCCCCTCTCAACCCTATTCCACCCCAATTCCTTCCAACCTCCCAACACTAGGTTGGAGAGAAAGAAGACTAGAGGGGAAAGGGGGCATAGACTTCTTTAGACTACTTCCTGCTTATTAGGGGTGTCAGGTTTCTAGGGGCAAGCCCAATCTTAGTCTTCAGAATATCTAGCAATCCAACAAATGCTGCAGCAGCTGCTGCTACACTGCCACAGGCCCTCTTAGGGCTCTCCCATTTATATTCTTTCCACAGTTCCCAGACTTAAACTATTTGCAGCTGGCAAAAAACATGCCCCCTTGAGGCATGAGACGATCATAGTTAATGACTGGACAAACTGAGGCAGCCACATATCCCATACCTGGGGTTAAAGCAAAAACATATTCACGTAACAAAGTGGTTTTTTTTTAAAGATTTATTTATTATTATACCTAAGTACACTGTAGCAGTCTTCAGATGCACCAGAAGAGGACATCAGATCTCATTATGGATGGTTGTGAGCCACCATGTGGTTGCTGGGATTTGAACTTAGGACCTTCGGAAGAGCAGTTGGTGCTCTTAACCACTGAACCATCTCTCCAGCCCACAAAGTGTTTTTTAAGAAAGCAAAGCTCTCACTACATAGACACACTGCCTTCCCTCAGACCATCACATCTGGCTACCCTTTGGAAGTTATGACCTGCTTTGAGGGTGGGACTTCACCTGTTAATGCTCTCTGGAAGCACTGTCACAGACATACCCAGATCATGTCTCCTAGGGTGATTTCAAAAGCAGTCAGACTGACAATGGATAGCAACCATCACAGGTAGGAAGCACCTCTCAGTGACTTGCAATTGCCTCTTTGGCCCAAAGCTTTTGGCACTGTTTAGGCAGGTTCTGACAAAGTGGAGGCAGAGCCTTGCTGCCAGTAATAGCTGCTGGGGGTACATCTTGTCTATAAGAAAATCAACTAACTTATTAATAATCAGAAACACATAAATCAAAAGTGGGAACAGGTTTGCCTACACTCAGCTGACTTGGGTACAGTGTCACCTAACAAAGATACAAAATACAGATTGTGGGACTGGCAAAGCTACAAGAAATTTAATACCTCTGGTGACTTGGATACTATATGGACTGTGATGAAATGCTTTGATCTTTCCTGCCTGTTTGTGGAAGATGACTAGCCAGTCCTTGACGGGCGGATCAGAGAAACTTTTTGAGCTTGTGTAAGTTTTAGTACTGTTGGTACCATGTATGAGCACTGCAGCCAAAGCCTGCGGGTTATCACAGATGACACAGGTTTCTCTGGGGTTATTTTACCTGATTTTGAAAACATTCACTTGTGTGTAAGGCACATGTGTGCCACAGTTTGCACATGGAGGTCAGAGGACAATTTGTGGGAGTCAGTTCTAGCATGTGGGTCCTGGGGAATTGAATTAAGATAATCAGGCTTGGTGGCAATCACCTTTACCTGCTGGGCCATCTTGCAGGCCCAACAGATACTTTCGTTTTTTTTTTTTTTTTTTTTTTTTTTTAAGATTTATTTAGTTTATGTATATGAGTATACTGTAGCTATCTTAAGACACACCAGAAGAGGGCACCAGCTCTCATTATAGATGGTTGTGAGCTACCATGTGGTTGCTGGGAATTGAACTCAGGACCTCTGGAAGAGCAGTCAAGTGCTCTTAACTGCTGAAGCGCTCTCCAGCCTTCATTTTAAAATTATTCCTTAAAGCTTTGAAAGTCTAACCAGGCTCTGCTGCTCACAGTTTTGAATCATGATATTAATGAGTGTCATTCTATAGAGACCAAGGTGTGCACTTAGTTTATTGACTTACACATTTTTTGAGACACCTCTTCCGGTGTGTCTTTCAGTTGGCCTCAACTCATGGCCCTGTTTTGGTTTGTTTAGTCAGGGTTCTCTAAGAGTCACAGAACTTATGGAATGTCTCTCTATACTGAGGGAATTTATTGTGATGACTTACAGTCTGCAGTCCAACTATGGTCAGTTGTGAATGGGAAGTCCAAGAATCTAGTAGTTGCTCAGTCCCACAAGCTAGTTGTTTTAGCTGGACTTCTGTAGAAGTAGGTTCCAACAGATACGCTGGCAAGTAAGTGCAAGCAGTTGAAGAGTGAATCTTCTCCTTCTAATGTAGGTCTCTAGCAGAAGATGTGGCCCAGATTAAAGGTGTGTACCACCGCGCCTGGATCTAAGACTTGCTTTGTCCCAGGCTGACTTTGAACTCAGAGATCTCCTGGGATTAAAGGCCTGTACTGCTTTGCCTGGGCCTAAGCTTTTCATGGCTACTGTGCCTCAAGATCTCCATGCCAAGATCCAGGTCAAAAACTTGTGTCTTCCAGCTTCAAGATCTGGATCACAGGTGAGCCCTCCAATTCTGGATTGTAGTTCATTTCAGATAGAGTCAAGATGACAATCAGGAATAGCCATTATAGTCTCCCAAAAGATTATTGGCATGAATACTGTGTCTAGCTCAAACTTTTTTGTTTTGTTTTGTTTTGTTTTTTTGGTTTTGTTTGTTTTGTTTTTTTGAGACAGAGTTTCTCTGTGTAGTCCTGGCTGTCCTGGAACTCACTCTGTAGACCAGGCTGGCCTTGAACTCAGAAATCTGCCTGCCTCTGTCTCCCAAGTGCTAGGATTAAAGGTGTGCGCCACCACCACCCGGCTTCAACTAAACTTTTAAAAAAACTATGTTTGTCATTGTGATATTATAAGAAAAAATGGATCACAGTTTTATGATTAGCAGATGGGGAGAGGGCTGAACAGGATTTTATTTAATAAAGGTGTAATAAAGACTATATTGTTCTTCTACATCAATAAGTTTGAACACACACATTCCTAGAAGTTCCTAGAGAGATTCTCAAAGCACAGACACACCTTACAGTGTTCACAAAGTACTGCTCATCAGAGTAAGAGAGCTGCAACCATTCAAATGTCCACCAAAGGGGAAGGGTGTAAACAGAACCATGGCATCTGTAGAATACAGTAGAATATAGGAGTGGAAACTAGTTAGAATTATATATATCAATATGCATTAATTATAAAAATAGAAACTTTTAAAACTATGGTATATATATATGAGTTCATTTATACAAAGGTCAAAAATAGGCATATGCCAGTGATAAAGTCATCAAGAAAAAAAAGACAATGGAACAACGTACACAAACTTCAAGATGGTGGTCCTCTTCTGGTGAAAGGAAGAGTATTAATGAGGGAGGTGCCTAGACATGTTCTCCAGACCTACTATTTGAGTGGTGGGTACAGGATGCTATTCATTTCATTATCCTTTAAACTGCACACACACATTATATGTATCCTTTCTCTCCCTAACTTTTCAAACAGTGCTGGGATGGAACTCTGGGTTTTGCATACACTAGTCACTTGTTACACCAGGACCTACACTCCCAGTCCTAAATTCTATTGTATTCATCACTAAAACCAAAGTGATTTTCAAAATAGCGGATGGGACACGGAGTTGGCAAATTCTGATTGTGGAGATGGAGAGGATCCACTCTGTCATAGCAAGACTCCAGGGAATATTATAGAAGAGATCCCATGAGCTCTCTGCTGACGGGAAAGAGGGAATGGGCTGTTGAGGAGCATGGGAAATAATTGTTAGTGATAAAGCCTGGAGAGGTGGGGTAGGGGAATTGGACGAAAGTAGCAAGCACCTCCTATGGTAGTCTCTGGATACAAACTTAGCAAATCTGTAGATTAGGAGATGAGAGGCCAATTGATGTGACATCTTTTACTGAGGTGTCAAGTGAGGGTCTTAACTGAGGTATATGTGGGAAGCTGACTTCTAAGGGACCAAGAATAGACTATGATGCAGTGTAAGTACCTGATGCTTTGTGGACAGAAACAAAGTGGTTAAACACACATCAGCAGCCAGACTCTGATAGGCTAGATCCCATTTGGGCTAGCTTGCCAGAAAATTTTAATAAAGGGATATTGAAGTGGCAGAGACACCAGAGGGGGAAATGACTTAGTTGCTGGCAATGGGATTTGGTGTGAGAGGGGGAAATATGTGGGTTAGGGAGGATACATTAGTAAGTACTAGTTTTAATGGCTTTGAGATCTTAGCCAATGATTTCTTATAGTGCAGTGAGTGAGTTGGGGTAAGCCTAAAGTTAATGGCCAGAAATGCTTGGAATGAAGATTGCAGAAGTGGCCAGACATGGTGGCGCATGCCTTTAATTGCAGCACTTGGGGAAGCAGAGCAGATGGATCTCTGAGTTCAAGGCTAGGCTGGTCTACAAAGTGAGTTCCAGGACAGTTATGGGGAAACCTTGTCTTGAAATAACAAACAAATTCTGAAGTGGTCTAGTAATAGGTCTAAGGTCTAAGACTGGGACAATGGTGGTTGTTATTAACTAGGGAAGGATGCTGAACTGTGTGGGGGTAGAGTAACTATGAGTATGAGGACTGAGTAGGAGGTGCTGGCAAGGTGCCAAGATGGCAGAGGCAAATGGCACCCACCATCTTCGTGGATGTGGTCACTGGGAATGAGAACAGGAAAAAGCTGTAGAGGAAGAGCAGAAGAGTGTGAAGTAGCAAGTGGCACCTGGCAGGGCTGGAGATTGGTAGTGGAGAAATGTCGGAAGCAGCAATGGAAATGGAGAACACAAAGGTTCAGAGGACTTCTCAAGACACAGGGTGTGGTGGAGAGATGCTTCTTGGAAAGTGTCAGGTACTAAAGCATTTTTGCCTGCCACATTGGAAGTGTCAGAGGGGACAGTAATCATGAACATCTAGCAAATAAGGCTATGTGCAGGGTCCCTGGGGATGGTGGCCTGAGCAGTTTGGGTCTTCAGTTGATGACAGACTTATACATGGAAGGTTGGTTGATGGACCTCTTCTTGACAGCTCTTGTGGCAAGGTGGTTCTTGGATAAAACAGCCCAGCCTCAGCCCAGGGTTTAGAGGCTTCTAGACGATCTTCTAGAGTGCTCAGGTTCATATTTTACTTTGTGGTTCCTTCTTGAATATTTGTATGGGTTGACTCAAATCCATTAAAAACTCAGGAAATCCTCCTTCCAACTCTACTGATTTTGAGGGGAACCGATGACCAAATCCTTCAGTGGTTCACCTCTCCAGGCTGTGGGCAGAAACTCAGAGTCAAGCCAATGCAAGCAGCATCAGCGTTATCTAGGAAATCTGTGTGATTTCAGGCGAATTGACCTCTCCACTGTCTTTGTGAAGCACAGGATGCTGTGATAAATGTATTTAAGTGACCCAGGACAGCTCCAAACACACGGCAGAGGTAGAACAAAAGGAATTCCCTTTTTCATTGTCTTCAATATAAAGTAGGTTGCTTTTTTTCCCATTTGTTTGCTTCAGGTTGTTTGTGTTTTGTTTTGAACTTGTTGGGAGCCACACTAGGGTACCCCTGTGGTGTCTGCTTATAAATGCTGACAGAAGAGGAAGGCCTTTTCTACCTTTCCTTATGGCCAAGTCTGTGGTCTGCTTCCCTAAAGAATATTCCAGCTTTGCCATTGCAAAGTTCCAGCCCATTTCTGAAGGATGACTACAGG
The DNA here is from genome assembly GCF_000001635.26 of Mus musculus. Classification (NCBI taxonomy): domain Eukaryota; kingdom Metazoa; phylum Chordata; class Mammalia; order Rodentia; family Muridae; genus Mus; species Mus musculus. The sequence continues at coordinate 109,749 of NW_016097312.1, read as the reverse complement.
CCACCTAGACCAAGCACCTCCAGGTAGAGGAAAGTGCCTTGATTTTTTTAAATGAGTGTTTTGCCTACATGTGTCTGTGCATCATATGAGGCCAGAGAGGCCAGAAGAGGCAATCAGATCCCCAGGATTGGAGTTACAGGAACCTGCGTCCTCTGGAAGGGTAGCCAGCGTTCCTACCAGCCAAGCCACCACTCCAGCTCCAAACTGCCTTTCTTAATTTGTTATTCACACCACATGTATATTTAGAACAGTCAAGCTGCTTTGAGGACAAGTCTGGCTTAGCAATCTGGGCAACCATACCCAAGCCCTCCAGCTTACATAGGGCCTAAAGGTGGCCTGAGGGTTTGAGAAGCAGATGAGGACTGTACTGACAATAAATCCCACTGCCTGTCTGTGATTTTGGGATGTGAGAGAAAACAAGGTGACGGACAATGTCTTCCTTCCTTCAACTGGAGGTTCTCTGTGGATCAGAGTGAGTGCTTTCCATGTGAGGGCTGGGGAAGGGCTTGGTGATGGCAGCCTAAGTATCCCTTGCCTTAACAGCATGGGTGGGAGTCACTTCCAACTGCCATTCTCAAATTCTCCCCAGCCAGGGCACAAGAACTTCAGAGCACATGGAGGCTTATCTGGTTTCCATAAATAAAGGGCTCCCCAAGCCAGTAAAGAGGTGACTTCTAACAGTTTTTTTTTTAAGTGTTCCCTGTTTTGTTTCAATAGGAAAAGAAGCTGTTTGCTACTAAATTACTTGTCAGAAAGCATAACAAGTCATTAATCTTCCTTAGCATGGATTCCTGAAAAGTTAGAGCAAGAACAAGGTCAATACATGGGTAAACTTAGGGACAACTAAAACAAACAAACAAACAAACAAACAAACAAACCAACCAACCTGTCCCTCAGTATTATTGGCACTCTTTTTATAGGGGAGACCTTTAAGTTGTTCTTTAGCAGATCTGAGTCTATTAGGAAATTATGGTAGTAAGAGACCTACAGAGTGTCCTTGAGGTAAGAACAGCCTGGTTACAGTGAATCACTTTTTTTTTTTAAAGATTTATTTAGCTGGGCAGTGGTGGCGCATGCCTTTAATCCCAGTACTTGGGAGGCAGAGGCAGGTGGATTTCTGAGTTCAAGGCCAGCTTGGTCTACAGATTGAGTTCCAGGACAGCCAAGGTTACACAGAGAAACCCTGTCTCAAAAAAAAAAAAAAAAAAAAGAAAAAGATTTATTTTATGTATGAGTACACTGCAGCTGTCTTTAAACATTCCAGCAGAGGGAATCAGATCCCATTACAGATGGTTGTGAGCCATCATGTGGTTGCTGGGAATTGAACTCAGGACCTCTGGAAGAGCAGTTAGTACTCTTAACTGCTGAGCCATCTCTCCAGCCCCAGCGGATCACTCTTATTTGGCAAAGAGTGGACAAACCTTGTTAGATCATAAAATTACTATTCATTTACTTGATAACACTTAATTTTAGAGAAAAACTTAAATTAGTGGAGGTAAATACTGAGCTAGGTACAAAGGGCCAATGGAGGAGAAAGGCAAAGGTTCAGGTTGGAGGTGCAGCAGAGGTTAATGGGACATGAACATAAGCACACAGGCTCAACCGCTGAAAGGAGATGGGGAAAGCCTTCCAGTCAGCACAGTTTGCCTCCGTTCCCCAGAAATCTGGGCTGCTACTTGTCGCTTGTGCACTCCTTGATAGCTAATGTGTTGGCCCAGGGGCTGAGCACAAGAGTAATTATTGTTTGAGTAAGGGAAACAGTGAATACAAGACATGGTACAGACGGGGCTGGCCACATTCCTGCAGAGCAGATCGAACTCTTGGATTGTACAAATAACCCCTTCCCAGCACAAAATACAGAACAGTGTTGTCTCTTAGAGGTCAGAAAGAACTATAAAACATTTCTTATAAAAGTAGTTTTTAATAAATTGATGTATTTCAATGTTGTAACATGATAGTCCAATTCTATATCAAGGTAGCAAAAGTGAAGGTTCCTGGTGTTTTATAAACACTGTGAATGACAGTACACTTGCATTCAACTTCACAGAAATTCTCTTCAGATCCATGAAGATTTGTTGACAGCTGTCCCACTTGTTGACAGTGGAGATGTGTGTGAATAGACTGAGCAGACAATGAAAGTCTAACAATCAAGCTACACTCTCAAACCATACCGGCAAGAATAAGATGTAATGAGAGGATGGCTAACTGCTGAAAAACTAACTTTTAACATTAGTCATTTAAAAAGAAAACATAGCATACACCAAAGCTATAGTAAATATATAATGGAGCCATAAGACAACACATGGGTTAGAGCTGTGAAGCAGTGAACATGGTTCTACCCGACTTATGATGGAAGAAGCCATGGAAACAGAGTCCTGCAGCTGTCTGCAGTGCTTAATCTACACACACACACACACACACACACACACACACACACACACACACACACACACACGGCTATCAATGGACTAACCCTGGAATTCCCTGCTCTGTAAGATGCTGGTGATGGTAGGTATGCTATTGCTGTGAAGCAGAGCAATAGTTGGCCGGAGTTCAGGCCTGGAGGTGCTCTAGGACAGTCACCACTTTCTACAGCCTCACAAGTCACACTTCTAAAGCCAATGCCACCAATGAGGATTTAAAAAGCCCAAGCATATTTAAAACAAGCACCAGAAACCAACTATCTGATCTATTACTGCTATTATTGTTCAAACACCTACCAGAAGAAACAGTTTCACTTGGTTACAACTACAAAATATGTAAACTCATGTAAATTCATGACTGGAGTTCTGACTTGTGGTTTTTCTTATGAGTTCATGTGGAGAACTCATTGTTACCTTCTGAGGGCAAGAAAAGCAAAGTTAATTAATCCATTGCTAATCTACACTGTGGAGAAGGTTGGTCTCACTAAAGAGATTTTCTTCCTTCCAACCTCAGGGACACCAAAGTGCAAGGAATCTTGTGTCCTGACTCTCAGGTGACCTGCACATGAGCTGTTTATTTCCTAGAAGACTTTTACATTTCTTCAAACGTCAAATGTCCCAGTCAGGCATGAGAACAGCAAGTCACTTGTGTGCTGAGCTGCTGAAATGAGGGTAAGCACAGAGATGTACCTGGCTATTTACCCAGAAGTGTCTAACTGAGGGGCCACTCCCTTGGGTCAAAACATTTATATCTCAATGGATTAGAAAACACCATGATCCACACTATTAATAAAACAACAACAACAACAAAAACCCAAGTCAACTGTACCAAGCATCTCTTTCTTACCAAGCTGGGCTGAGGGCTTGGGCTCTCGTGGTGACACCTCTTGGGGAGCATTAGTGTTTTGTCCTAAGTCTCATTTTCAGACCTGAACTAAGTTGACTCTTCATAAAGACCACATATTCTGTCTTGCTGCACCGTTCCTGAAACAAATGCTCTGCCCCACCCGGCACGGGTAGAGTAACTTGCAGCAGCTTTCTTCTCTGGAAACAGAACAGTCAAACAGTACAAAGTGACTTCGTTTTCCTCAGGCCAGTGTTAAATAACTCAAGGTTTACTTTCCCTATAAAGAGGGTGTGCTTACGTTAAAAAGTATCAATCAAAATCAGCTCATGGAAAAATTAAAGATGAAATTTACTCAAAGACATGTATCTTCACACAGAGAATGTGACTCTCACACTAATCACGTATCTAAAGCTGCAGTCAGTACCTTGGATGTTCCTATGTTGTATCCACTACTTACACAGGACACTCACTCTTAAGGCAGAACATTGATTGTGACATGTAATGATTGGTTCTACATCCAAGGGTCAACTGGGGTTGGACTCTAACAGATGACTTCCTCACTAAGACTTCTCTGTAGCACAACCTCATTCCCAAGAGTATGTTATGTAAGAGAGATACATTTGAGAACATAAAAAAATGAATTTAAGACACACAAAAGTATAATTTTCAACAAGATATCAATGAAAATAGAATCTCTATTATGAGGTGCGGCTACTCCCATCATGAACTAAGAAACTCCAATAAGCCATTTCTGATACGGTGTACACAAACTATTAAAGAATTACCTTTGGGGTGTGTTTTAGATTCTAGGTTTCAATATCCAGTACAAAAGGTAGCCTGGCTAGTTTAAAAAGCAGTTCAGTGTCAGCTTGTACTGCTGCTCAGGAAGCTAGGTTAGGATACTCCCACCCCACCAAAATATCCTGTACAGGGAGGAGTTAGAATGTATTAAAATAAAATGAAGCCCCTCTCCTAACACATGTGCAAAAACACTCATCAGTTATAAGAGTATCTTCATTAAAGAATCAGAGGCATCAAGCCAGGCAGATACAAGAGTACCACCCTGCTGAGGTGGGCATATCTGGGGTGAGACCAGCTGCTCCACGGGCACCTTGGGAAATGTGCTACTCAGAATGGGAAGAAGGGTGTGGAGAGGAACTGACCAGGACCCAAGCCCTCTGGCTGTGTGTGTGCTCCTTCATGTCAGGCCAGTTTGGATTCCGGTATCTGGGTGCCAACATTGGTAACAAAACAAATACAGATCTCCGGGACAGCTTGTAAGCAGCGATGAGGACTGCGGCTGTGGAAGCCTTTCCTTGTGCCTACTACCTATGCTGTAGCTCTGGCAACTGTCAGGAAGTGTACAAAGATCATCTGCCTAATATTTGAAGATGAGGATATTCTTCTTTCATGGTGGCAGAAGTCCATGCAAGATTTGTAAACAGTGGTACAAAATACTGTAAACGTAATTTAACAGAGCTCGTATAAAACAGAGGAAGTGAATCCAAATTTACAAGTGGGTTAAAAAGAAAAGAAAAGAGGGCAGCTTCATACAAAGTTCTCCCTCCTGCGCCAAGCTATTTTTCTTCTTTTTTGTTTTTTTGTTTTTGATTACAAATATAATCCTGAGCTGAAAAACTGGGATTTGGGGGAGAGCCATCTTTGCATACAAAATATCCAAAGGACATTTAACTCTATTTTCTTTTTCTCTAGTGATACTCAACTGCCAGAGACAGTTCTGAAGGCCTGACTTCAGAGGTCTTATAGTTTAGTGTGACGCCCAGTTCTGGCACCAGCTGCAGCACTTGCCATGGCACTGGATGCGGCTGCATCCTCTGCTTCTTCTAGTTCATCCTGGAGTTCTTGGCTGACACTAGACTGAAGTGCAGCAGGAGTGAGCCACTCCTTTGGCAGGCAACTCTGTAGAAAGGGTATACAGGAGCTGAAGTAGGCCAGCCGGTTGATCCAGCGAGGAATCTCTTTCCCACAGAGAATCTAAGGAGGACAGAGCTCTGTATTAGGAAAAAGAGATCAATGCTGATGGTACTATTAAAGGGAGGGGGAGATGGAGGGGGAGGAGGAGGGGGTGGCTGTAGAGAAAATATACTGCAGACCAGCTTGCCCTGAGAAGCAGACTACTCCAGTCTGCTGAGAAGCAGTGCCTTAACTCAGGAGCCGGACACTACCAAGCCCCAATCCTTTCTTTCAGCCATGTACTTTTTACATTTGTGAAGTCAAGCCAATTCCCCTTGGTTTCTGTCTGTCTTGGATCATTGAGCTACTTTGAAACATGTAAAATTACTTTTAAACAAACAGAAGGAAAGAGGCTTGCTAGTACAGGTGTTATTAGAGTAGAGAAGCCTCATGCTGTTAGAAGAGTCAGTCTTTGGTATCTTCTTGTTAATTCTTTTCCCAGGTTCTTTCATACTTTCTTCCATTTCTACCACCCCACTTTCCCTTCAGCTGCATTCTGTCTTTGCTTTCAACCATGACCCATTTGTTTCAAGGAAGCTCATATGGTTCAGAAAGAAGAGTCGACAAATGAAGACAAGCTCCATAATATCCTGACAGAAGAGGGACTATGGTCAGGACAAGGCATGGAGGCCTAGCTAGCCTTTGGCCTGAGGACTCTAGGGGGTACAAGTGGGTGCCAGCTGGAATTCTTCTTGGCTGATAATCTGCTGCATTTCTCTGCCCACTTCTTATTCTTACAGGTCCTTAGGACTGGGGAGTCTTGTCCCTCTTATTTCAGAGAGTGAGAGGCAGTTCAATTACAATGTTGACTTTACCCTCTTATCATCTACACACACACACACACACACACACACACACACACACACACACACACAAATGGGCTCAACTGAATCCATGCTCCACTGCCAGAGTCTTGTCCCTCTTATTTCAGAGAGTGAGAGGCAGTTCAGTTACAATGTTGACTTTACCCTCTTATCATCTACACACACACACACACACACACACACACACACACACACACAAATGGGCTCAACTGAATCCATGCTCCACTGCCACTTTGATGGTTTGTCTCTAGTCATACTAAAGATTATGATCATGAGATATGAAACTACTGTTTTTAAAATATTTGAAACTATTAGAGGTTTCAAAGTTTCTTACTTTGGTTGTCAAAGAGGTAGTTGACATTTAAAAAGCTGGCAATTGTGCAACACTTTCCCTAAGATTCAGCAGCATTCCTTAATCCTTTTTCTCTTTTAGCTAAAAGGAAAATCAGGTGGCTTCACTTATGGACAGGTAATATGTTCTCTGATTACTCAGCACCTATCAGATTCCCTAAAACTTTAGTGCGAACTACCATGTGGGTGCTGAGAATTGAATTTTGGTCCCCTTGAAAGAGCAGCTACTCATCTTAACTCCTAAGAGTTAAAAACTCTGGGTCAAATCCCATTAGTAGGGTATTTAACATTGTAACCGGATTTAAAAAAAAAAATGAAATAGACTATTACTAGTGAGGTAACTGTGATATTTATCTTCTGTGCATTTGTAAAAACAGGGTCATAACATTTTTTTTTTTTACTATGGCTATCAGATAGTATTTAGTTTATACTGTGGGATGCATAATGTTGTCAACTGGACCAACCACCAAACAAAGGTTTGTGAGGGATTATCTAGCAGGTTAGATCATTAAGGTGAGAAGACATATCCTCAATGTGTACAGCACCACTCATGTGCTGGAAAGCCAGACACTGCACAAAAAGGTGAAAGAAAACTCAGCACCAGGGTTTATCATTTTCTGCTTCTTGACTGTACATGCAGGACAACTGTGGTCCAAGAAAGCAGGCTGCCTCCTGAGCTGGCAGCAGAACCTGGTAATATGATCCACATAAAACTGGTTCCTCAGGCATAAGATGTATAATTGTGTGGATCATGGTGTCTTATTCTATGGTTTTATAAAACTGACGAGGACAGGCAATGTATGGCAGGGCAGAAGACCCTGAGAGGCCAACCTGTATGAAGCTCGGAAGGTGAACCCTAGTTTGCAGTAGAGACCCCAGTTAGTTGGAGATGCCAGAATCATGGCTGTTTGCTAAGGAAAGCTGCATGCATGAAGTGAGATAATATATGTGCTGAGGCAACAGAGCTGGGAGAGTGGAAATATCCAAGCCTCCAAGCCCTTAAGGTCACAAATGGGTCCAACAGGAGCCCCAAATGGCAGAAATAGTGCTATGGAATTTGGTGTTTTCCTTGATGGTTTTTGGTCTTTGCTTTGGTTCTGATTTTTTTTTTTTTTAGTTTTTTTCAAGACAGGGTTTTTCTGTGTAGCCCTGGCTGTCCTGGAACTTACTCTGTAGACCAGGTTGGCCTCAAACTCAAAAATTCTCCTGTCTCTGCCTCCCAAGTGTTGGGATTAAGGTATGCGCCACCATGCCCGGCTGGTTCCGATCATTTCTTGTTATGCTCCATTTTAAATTAGAATGCTTACTCTGAGCTGCCCCATTGTATGCTTAAGTAGGCAACTTAATTTTATGTGAAAAGAGCTCACAGTTAAGAGATCAGAGTTACACTTTTAACAGTGTTGGAACTACTAAAGACTATATATAGGGACTTTTGAAGTTGTACTTAATGCATTTTGTGTTATGAAATGCTGTGAGCTTCTTGAGACAAGGAATCTGAGTATCAATACAATAAGGAATAAACAAATGAAAATTAATATTGTCAACTTTATAAGACAAATAGAAGATAAGCAAACAGATAAACCTCTAGGCCTGTCTTTGAGGGGTTGTTTAGGTTAGGTTACTGGGGTAGGAAGAACCCCCTCTCCCAATGTGGACAGCACAATTCATGAACTGGGCTCTAGGATATCTTAGAAAGGAGAAAGTGAGCCGAGCACCAGGGTGCACTTCTCGCTCCTTTACTATGGATGTAATGTAATCAGCAGCCCCAGGTTCCGGCTGCCATGCATCCCTTGCCAGGAGGGACTTGCACTTGAACTAAACTATAAATCAAAATAAATTCTAATTTCATTTACTGATTGAATGATTAATTGACCGAGTCTCTCTAAATAGTCTTGGCTAGCCTGGAACTCACTATATAGACCAGGCTCGCCTCAAACTCACAGAGATCCCCCTGCCTCTGCCTTCTGAAGCCAGCAGTAAGAAATTATATACTGCTGCTGAATGACCTCTAGGATGTAAACGGCCCCCTTATCTGGGGTTTTATGGTTGTAGTTTCAGTTCTAATTTGTCAACTTTAGTCCAAAGAATGCTTTTAAGAGGGGTTGCATCATGCTGGGCCTGGTGGCACATGCCTTTAATCCCAATATTGGGGGGGAGAGGCAGAGACAGGCAGATCTCTGTGAGTTCAAAGCCACCCTGTCAAAAAAAAAAAAAAAAAAAAACCAACAGAAAACAATGACTCTATCTGTATAACTACCTGTATAGCATTATGATGTTGTTTTGTTGTTGTTAAATTTCATTGCAGATGTGTAATGGTTTGAATGAGAAATGTTCCTTATAGTCTTGAGCACTTGAATACTTAGTCCTATTGGTGGTAGTGTTTAGCAAGGCTCAGGAGGTGTGGCCTTCTGGAGGAACTATGCCATAAGGGGTGGGTTTAGAGCTTAACGCCTCACCTACTCCCAATGTGCTTTTTCCTGCTTGGAGTTTGTGGTTCAAGATGTGAGCTTGTAGCATCCAGTTCCTGTCATCATGCCAGCTTCTTGCTGCCATGTTTCCCTACCACAACGGACTCTTACTCTCTGGAACCGTAAGCCAAATAAGCCCGTCCTTCTAAGCTTCCACAATCATTGTGTTTTATCACACTAACAGAAAAGAAACTAAAACATCATGGATACAAAAAAATACAATAAAAGCCAGGTATGATAGATGACTTTTAATCCCAGCACTCAGGAGGCAGAGGCAGACAGATCTCTGAGTTCAAGGCCATCCTGGTCTACAGAGAAAGTTCCAGGACAAACAGGGCTACACAGAGAAACTGTGTTGAAAAACTGAAAAAAAAAAAAAGTTTCATCGTGTTACGGTTTGAATCTTAAACATTCCCCCAAGGTTCGGGCACTAAGTGCGGTTGCTAGGGCATTACTGAAAGGTCCAGCACTTAGCAGTGAGGTTGTGGGTGGTAGGGATGCCTTTTGGCAGATCCCTCCTCAGCCTTTCTCTTTCTTGGTGGCTTATGGTAAACTGCTTTGTTCTGTGTAGTCCCCACAAAGACAAACTGGGACCAAAGGACACAATGGCACTCCAATATGAATAGAAATGTCTTTTCCTCATGTATCTGCCACAGTCAGAATGCTAGCATAGGACGCAGCCAATTGAATAAGGGGCAGTTATCTGTAGTCACTCTTCCTACTACAAAAGAATGACCAGAATTGCCACTTCAACTTAGCTGACTCTATGAACTGCCAACTCTGGAAAGATCAGCCACACTAGATAAAGAAATACAATAATTTTATGCACGAAAAATTAGGGGAAAACACCAAGGTTGAATACAGTGATACAGAAAGCACAGGAAAGTGTCACGTGAAGGGCTTAAAGAATGAAGTTGAGCTGGGCTGTGGGGGTGCACACCTTTAATCCCAGCATGAGAGGCGGGCACAGGCGGATCTCTGTGAGTTCAAGGCCAGCCTGGTCTACAGAATGAATTCCCGAACAACCAGAACTACACAGAGAAACCCTGTCTTGAAAAAATAAAAACAGAAAAACAAAAACCAAACCAAACCAAAAAAACACCCCAACCAAACAAAGAAACTAAATTTACCTCTGATAAAGCTGAAGAAAAGTGATTGCAGTTTTTGTGCATCAGATGGTAGGCGTTGCCCTTATACTCTTTCCCCAGTTCTTCTACAATTTTCTCTATATCATCTTCTAGAAAGTCCGTACTTCCTAGAACAACAGCTTCTCTTAAAGAACAACCACAAAAAAAAATCCAAAATAAACAAAACAAAGCTGTGTGAGTTTTGCTCATATATTTTATTTATAATAAGCATAATTAAACACTTGCTTACTTAAAAATTTCAATGATTTTAGTTTCTATTTTGCTTTATGAAACATATTAGAGAATCATATTCAAAGCTAAAAATATCCCTGCTAAATACTGGGGTTAGCCATATTTTCATGAAGAAAAAATCTTTGGCAGTAATTGTTCTTGTGCTGCAGTGAGACAGACCACATTTTAAAACATCATTCAAAACATCAAATAAAACACTTCAATATGTTTCCTGGAAAATATAGCAGATATTTCTCAATAAAAGGCAGAATTTTAGATATAAGCTAGTTGTAAACAAATCTAAAAATTATTAGAAAATCATTTTATTTAGCACAGTTTGTACCATTTTATCTGGCATTATTATATACAAATGCTTTAATTCAGTGCCGAGTTTTGAGAGCTATGCACTCAGAAGTGTTGTAGCCCTATTCTGAATTTATTATCTGTTTTACACTGGGAAAATTCATTAGTATAGACCCAGAAGTTCCTTTAAAGTTTCCTGAAATGAAGACTCTAAACATCATTTTAGACGTAACAATTAAGGAATAAGAAGACTGACTGAGAGAGGGAAAGGCCCAGGACACCCTGTTGGTTCAGGGTTTCCACGACACTGATGCTATTGATAGTAGTTTCCAGGATAAACAGTTCAGTTATTTTGAATTTACAAGTGTTTCTTTCATTGGGGAAAGAGATTTTATAGTAGGTCATAATAAAAATTCCACCTTGTCTATTCTCCCTCTGAAATAGGGAGCCTAGGCAGGAGATCATTAGGCAAGGGGTTTCCTAAGGCAGAATGTAAGCTAAACAAAGACAACTATATTTGAAAAGCAGACAAAAAACAACTTAGAGATCCTGAACAAAAGTAAGACAAGCTTTTTCAGACATTATTTGAGTTTCCATTTTTATATAACTCAGTTCAATTTAATTTAAAAACAAAGTATCAGTCATTAAACCAAATTTAAGATATTTAATTTTCTAAATTTTTTTGAAGATTTATTTATTTTTATATATGTTGAGTATATTGGTGCTGTCTTCAGACACCCCAGATGAGGGCATCAGATCCCATGACAGATGGTTATAAGCTACCATGTGGTTACTGGGAATTGATCTCTGGTAGAGCAGTTAGTGCTTTTAACCTCTGAGCCATCTTTTCAGCCCAATTTTCTTTTATTTATTTATTTATTTATTTATTTATTTATTTATTTATTTATTATATGTAAGTACATTGTAGCTGTCTTCAGACACTCCAGAAGAGGGGGTCAGATCTTGTTAAGGATGGTTGTGAGCCACCATGTGGTTGCTGGGATTTGAACTCTGCACCTTCGGAAGAGCAGTCGGGTGCTCTAACCCACTGAGCCATCTCACCAGCCCTCAGCCCAATTTTCTAAATTTTTATTTTTTATTTTATTTTTTTGGTTTTTCGAGACAGGGTTTCTCTGTATAGCCCTGGCTGTCCTGGAACTCACTCTGTAGACCAGGCTGAATTCTTTATACCCCAAACAAGCTCTGCCGCCTACTACAGTGTAATAGAAATTACCCTCCTACTTACTTAAATTTAAATGTTTCTCCTAGCTCAGAAGCATTTCCTGGGGAAATTTCAAATATTCCAGAAAAAGGATATGGATGGCCACCATAAGCAAACTCTGAAAAGATACAAGGCAAAATTTTTAGTATGTATTGCATAAAATGTAATCAGAATGCTAAATCAGCCTTAAAATACTACAAAAATAATATAACTTGAATATTTTTCAGCATATACAGTGCTTTTTGCAAAGTCCTGTTTATGTATAACTCATACAGACTCATACATATTATTATTATTTTTTTTTTTAAACTTTATTTAATGAATTAGTGCTCTGCTGCATATACATCTGCCTGCCTGAAGAGGGCATCATATCATATTTTAAAGTTATATATGCAGTGTTCTACCTGAATGTATGCCTGCAGGCCAGAAGAGGGCACCAGATCTCATTATAGATGGTTGTGAGCCACCATGTGGTTGCTGGGAAATGAACTCATGGCCTCTAGAAGAGCAGCCAGTGCTCCTAACTGCTGAGCCATCTCACCAGCCCCAGATTATCTGTCTTTAAAATGCTAACACTTACAGACACTTCAAAATGCTTGTGACTGCTCTGTATACTGCTCTGAGCCTAGGAGAGTGACCAGCTCAAAAGTGATTTCTTTCTGTGGTGCCATCATACCAGGAGGCCAGCAGCTCAGCACCTGGCCACTATACTTACTGGAGAAACTGAGATGAGTGTTGTTTTGTTTTTGGTGTGCTCTGCATTGGGCTGCATGCATCTACCCAACCTGGAAGACTAGGATGTACACCGAGTTAGGAGTGAAAACACTACTGCACCAAGCATAGTGTGTATGTCTGTATTCTTAGCTCTCAGGAGGCAGGAAGATCGTTGAGTTCTAGGCTAGACTGGGCGGCTCCTAGTGAGTTCCAAGGCAAGTCTGAACTATATATATAAACCAGGACTCTGAAACAAAATAAACATCAAATCTGAAACACAGTAAGATGCCAACTACTATTACACAGCCACCCCCATATTCTTCACAACAAGTCTTATACTAGGAGGGCACTATCTGTACGTTCTCCTAATACAGGTACTTCTGGCTAAATAAATACATGTACTTATATGCACATCTACAACATAAATGCAGATAGTTTCAAATCAGGAAAGAACCAAAATTTTTGGCTTCAATTCTGGTATCTCATTTAGATATTAAGTATTAAAATCTTAGTAGAATAAGCAATTCCAAATAAATGCTTAAATTAACCCTATCATTTAAGGTTTACTAAATAACTAGACATGTTGGTACATGCCTATAACTTCAGTGCTAGAGAAGTAGAGGCAGGAGGATTACTAAAGCTTGAAGACAGTTTGGTCTACAATGTGAGTTTCAGATGGGTCAGAGCTTCATAGCAAGATTGTCTCAAAATACTTAAATAAATGGATAGATTTGTTAAATATATAGTCTTAAGTTTTAAGACAAAACATAGGAAAGAACAAGGTAGATGAGGTTTAGTTTTTCTCATTTAAATTTTACTTGAATATGTGTGTGTGTGTATATCTAGATGTATATGCCACTGGATATGTGCTAATACCTGCAGAGGCCAGAAGAAGACAATGGGTTCTTCTGGAGCTAGAGTCCCAGTTAGTTACTAACTGGAGTCCTCCATCTCCACACGGTTTTCTGGAATAGCAGGAAGTACTCTTTTTTTTTTTTTTTTTTTGGTTTTTCGAGACAGGGTTTCTCTGTATAGCCCTGGCTGTCCTAGAACTCACTCTGTAGACCAGGCTGCCTTCAAACTCAGAAATCCACCTGCCTCTGCCTCCCAAGTGCTGGGATTAAAGGTGTGTGCCACAGCAGGAAGTACTCTTAACCATGAAGCTTGAAGCTTAACTTGTCATTCACACATTCTGTAGACATTTTTAAAAAATGATGCAGACTAGGGTGCTTAGTGCTTAATTTTGAAATATAAACTACTTTTTCTCTTCTTTCTTTTTTTTTTTTTCCTTCTTTTTCTTTTTTTGGGTTTTTCGAGAAAGAGTTTCTCTGTGTAGCCCTGGCTGTCCTGGAACTCACTTTGTAGACCAGGCTGGCCTCGAACTCAGAAATCTGCCTGCCTCTGCCTCCCGAGTGCTGGGATTGAAGGCGTGCGCCACCACGCCCGGCTCCTTTTTCTTTTTAAAGGAAGGATTTGGTTAGGTACCCTAAGCTGACCTGATTAACCATGTAGCCCAGGCCAGCTTTGAACTTGTAGTTCTCCAGTCTCTGCTCCCTAAATGCTGACATTGTAGGTATCCACTTCTATGCCTGCTTTAAATTTTGTCTATTTGGTCTTCAGGTAGAGATTCATTCTGGCCTCAAACCCACAATCCTATTTTCGTTTCCTAAATGCTGGGATATAAACACATAATATACCAACCACTACACCCTGCTTCTCTTTAAGATCAGTAAATTTTGCTATATAACTTTTAATTAAAATATTGTATATACTAAAATTGTATTTGGCAAGAATCATTGTTTTTTTTTTTTTGGAGACAGGGTTTCTCTGTGTAGCCCTGGCTGTCCTTAAGAGCTCTGCCTGCCTGTAACTTCCAAGTGCTGGAACTAAAGGAGTGCACCCCCACCATCTGGCTTCATACCTGCATGGAAGATAGAAGTCCTTTTACTTATGTTTATTTACTTTTGTACAAGAAAAAATTATTTCTCTGAGGTTTCATGAACATGTTTTGAATCATGTTTTTGTTTTAAAATTGTTTTATTTTATTATTTTTTTTCCTTTTTTCCCCTTTTATTGAACAGGTTCTTTTCTCATACAGTGCATCTTGACTACTGCTCTCCTCCCTCTTCTCTTCTTAGCTCCTCCCACCTCCCCTCCCACTCGGATCCACTCACTTTTCTGTCTCTAGTTAGAAAAGGACGGGGTTCTAAGAGATAACAATATAACAAAATACAGTAAGATAAAACAAAAAAAATCTCATCAAAGTTGGACAGGCAAGCCAACAGAAGAAAAAGAGCCCAAAAGAAAGCACAAGAATTAGAGACCTTTCGCGCACACTCAGAAGTCCTGAAAATACTAGACGGAAAGCTGTAACATCCTGAATCGGTCTGAGTCCTGCAGACTCTACCTCCCCCACACGATGACACCACTTGTTTTAACTGCGTACAGCTCCCACACAGACCAGACCACCACCTCCCCTGAGTGCCAGGTAGCACTCAGACGTCTCCTAACTATCCCAACCAAAATCTGTTCTCCACTCAACAGTTTCAACAGTATCATTCTGCAACAGACATTCCGAACTCCCTGTGGTTTGTCTGGCCAAGCAGAGCGATGACCCCAGTGCCCCTGGAAGCCTGGGATTAAAATTATTTTATGAGACGAATATAGGTATAGAGCAGTGAACTGTGTAAGAACATTAGAGTTCAAATCCTAGTTATTAGCAGTATGAATGGTGGCAAGTTAGAACCTCAATTTCTTTTTATAAAAAAAGCCACATTCTCTTTACCTTACAGCATGATCACATGGTTGCAAAGTTCACAGCACTATGGAAACCATAACATAGTATTTAGATTTAACCAAAAAGAAGTCACACATCTTAGGCAAAGGCCAGACAGGAAACCTACAGCCTATAATCCCACCTACTGTAATATTCTAATCACTGAAGATTTCAGCTGAAGCCCCTCATTGTTTCTTAGGGGTAATGAGCATTCCCATTTCAAATAAAGTAAAGCCTAATGACAAATCTTTATAGTCAAGACTGAATATGCTAAACTGCATTTGGAAGTAACTAATATAAAAAAAAAAAATAGACAGGGGCTAGGGACATAGCCCAAAGGCACAACACCTGCTTTGGCAAGTGTGAGGTCCTGGCTTCAACTGTCAGCACCTCCCCACTCCTACACAAAGGCAGCAGAAACAGGACACTGAAACATTTACTTAAGTGGAGTTATTCTTTAAATTTAGTGAACAGATAGGTAGGCCGTTTACCCTGGGCAAACTAGATAATGTATTTTAGGTTACAAAGACTACCTAGTTCAAAGACTACCAAGTACAGGACCTCCTGCTAAAGGGCAAGCTTATAATTCACAATGATATTTCGCTATAACTCTGAGAAAAATGCTAGATATTACTGAACACAAGATTTTCTCAGCAATGTCTTAGACTTTATTGATGCTCACAGGCCTGCCAAATCCAACATTCTACTGAAACTCCCTCAGAAAATGGTATTTAAAGTTTGACACTTCTACTAACTAAAATGATTATTTTTGTTATGTAGTTTTTTCAAAGTGTACAAGTTTCTTAGAAACTCTGATACATAGTAAAGAAAAACAATCATGGTTTAATAACTTCATAAACAATGGCTTCTTTGTTTTTGTTTTTAAGACAGAGTCTTACTGTGTAGCTCTGGCTGTCCTGGAACTCACTCTGTATACTAGGCTGGCTTCAAACTCACAGGAATCTCTCTGCCTCTGCCTCCTGAATACTGGGATTAAGTGTGTGCCACCAGAGCTGGTTAAGAAAATGTTTTAGAAGACATAGTAATTAGAAAAAAAGATAATGGAACAAATGTATGCTACCACAGACAGTTTTTGAAACAGTATAAACAAATGGGGGAGTTTTATTCTACTTTCTACAACATATGTAAGTTACTTAAAAGAAAAGAGACAAAAAGACCTAACATCATGATTCTGTATTTCTTTTAAAGCTGGCAGAATCCTCAGAAAACATATTTAAGCTATGTGCACACATACCTCTGCCATATACTTCAATTCCAGAATGAAAAACTCCAATTCCAATAGATGAGGTGTATTCATTCATCCAGTACTAAAGAGAGAAAAAACAACTTTAGCATATCATCATTTATAGCCTAACTCTACAGGAAAGGACAAGTATAAATCCAAGTCTTGGTATTTTCCTTTCCAATGCTGCACTCTACCAAGAGCAGCCTACCTCGCCTATTCTCCCACATCTAACTTGGAAGGCTTTCCTGTGTATAGACAAAGGTTTCATTTTACTTAGGGTTTAGCACATAATAAATAAAATGTAAATGAAACGAAATCTAAATTTCAGTCAGGTTGATAACAAGATTGACATAAAAGTGCCATTAGTGATCAAAACAGCACACACACAGCCCCAGAGCATGATGTGGCATGCCTTTGATCCCGGTGCTTCAGTCAGGTGATCTCTATCACTTCCAGGTCAGTCAGGTCTTTATAGTGAGTTCCAGATTAGTCAGAGCTAAAAAGTGAGACGATATCTCACAAACCAACCCAACCCAACCCAACCCAAACAAACAAACAAACAGACAAACAAACAAACAAAAAGTACCACATAAAGACACAAACATCTGTTTTTTTGTCTAATTTTCTTCTGCCCTAAACTTTTTCTTTCATACTTTAGGGAGTTCTCTGAAGGTAGGATACTTTATTCTTTGTAAAAATTTATGGCTTTTATTCTATCCCAATTCAGCCTAAAAATCGAAACTAGGAACAAGCATTATGAAACATAGAGAACAACCTTCCTACAATCAGCATAAAGACAAACTTCCTAAGGAGGTAGGTACTATATGAAATGGAGCAACAAGAACAAATACAATTTCCTCAGATACAAAGATTGGATTGGAAGAGAGGGAAAATGAGAATTAAACAACTAAGAACATGGAAGAGGAGGGCATGACTATGACAGGGGTTAAAAAGGTGGGCTAGAGAGGCTTGAACCTAGAGGAAGGTAAACGAGTTATCAGACATTAAACAAACACCTAGGCAATAAATCTAGAGTGTTAAAAAATCTATTGGACCCCTCCCAGATTAGACTGATGATGTGCCTTTAATATTGCATGTGATATATACCTCTTTATGTATGTGTACCTATGAACATGCACACATGCCAAGGTCAGGCATCAACATTAAGTCTTTCTCAATTGCTTCTCCATTGTATTTTGTTTTACTCTATTACATTGTAAGACAGGGATCTCTCACTCATTCTGGAGTCTACTGACTGGCTGGACTGGTTGGTCAGGAAGCTCTGGAGATCTGCTTGTTTCTTCTACCCTTTTGGTCCTGGAGTCAAAGACATCAAAATCCCCAGCTTTTTATTTAGGGGCTGGGGATTTTAATTCAGGCCCTCATGCTGTGCAGCAAGCACTTTACCCCCTGAGCTACCATGCTGGCTACTTTTAGGTAATTTGACATAAGCTAGAGTCACCAGAGAGAAATGATGGAGCTTCATTTAAAAAAAAAAAAAAAAGAAAAGAAAAAGAAAAAAAAAAAGCCTCAATAGGCTGTAGGCAGGCCTGTAGAGCATTTTTTATTTAGTAATTGATGTGGGAGGGTCCAGCCCTTTGAGGGTGGTACTACCTTTGGCTTAGAGATCCTACATTATATAGGAAAGTAGGCTGAGCAAGCTATGATGAACAAGCCAGTAAACATACCCCCTCCCCCAGCTTTTGTATCATCTCCTGCCTCTAGGTTCCTGCCCTGTTTGAGTTTCTGTCCTGGCGTGCTTCATTGATGAACTACAACGTGGAAGTGTTAAGGCAAATAAACCATTTTCTCCCCAACTTGCTTTTAGGTCATGATGTTTCATCACAGTAACAGAAATCCTAACCAGGACAAATATTGATACCAGGGCAGTGGGGCACTGCTGTGAGATCTCACTATGCTGTTCTGGGGAGGATTATGTAAGGACTTTGGCATTTGGGGCTAGAAGAGCCATTGAGCATGCAAAGCTTTAGTGGGCTGTTCTATTGGAGTTTTAAGATAAGAACATTGAGAGGAGTGCAGAAGATGGAAGCATGGCTTGTAAAGTTTCAGAGGGAAGCAAAGACTCTCCCGGGCCATTTGTGGGAAGAATCTGTGGTGTCTGGTCAGCTGGAGCTGAAGAATCTCAGCTGCGATTGACAAAAGACTAGGATTACTAAAGTAAAACCTTTGCTTTACTGGGACAACTGATGCTTCTAACTGGGGCTGAGAACTTAGCAGTGATCAGGAAGAAACCAGTATCACTGAGCTGATGTCTTCTGGAGAGTTTCCAGAGTCAGCATGCACACAGAAGCTGTATTCCAGAGGCAGCCAAGGTTGCATCTCGCACTGGCAGCTAGACCTGGCAGTCTAAGAGTCACCCAGGTGGTACTGGTTTTAAAGGCATGAAGGGGTCATGAAGAGCAGCTGAGGCCTGGCACTGGGATTGACCAGGGGAGTCCATTGGTGGACTGCAGTGGCAGTTGAAGCCCCAAGATTAAAGGGGTCATAGAGAGCAGTTGAGACTTAGCATCATGAAGAAAGCCTAGAAGACTATTGGTAAAAGTGCAGCCCACTCGCAGCAGAAGAGTCCAAGCATTCTGGAGACACCAGTGCCATGGGATGACAACCAAGAGCAACAGCAGCGGTGGAGTGGAGCTGGCCTGAATGTAGAAGACAGGCTGGGTGTGCTGCTAAGGGAGCCAGAGAAATGACCCAAGCCTTCTGAAGAGACTCAGAAGATAACTGGACACTGAGCAATTTACACTTCTGCAGTTTGATTTTGTTTTGTTCAGATTGTAACTGTGCCCTGGTTCTTCCTGCTTGACATAAGAATTTTTTTTTTTTTATTTGTCTGGAGGCCAGAGTTGAGAGACTTTGAATTTTAAAAGGGACTTGGCTAATTTTAAGGGACTGTATTTTTAGTTGTTTGAATTTTTAAAGACTGTAGAACTTTAAAAATTTACAATATTTTATATTGTGATAGTCTTATTATTGTGAGGTCTTGGGGATGAATAAGAAAGGAAAGGTTGCCAGGCAGCAGTGTCCAGTCTGGTCTACAGAGTGAGTTTCAGGACAGCCAGGGCTACACAGAGAAGCCCTGCTCTCTACGACCCCTTTAATCCTGGGGCTTCAACTGCTACTGCAGTCCACCAATGGACTCCCCTGGCTTCTCACAGTGCCAAGCCTCAGCTGCTCTTCATGACCCCTTCATGCCTTTAAAACCAGTACCACCTGGGTGACTCTTAGACTTAAAAACCTTAACCCCCCCCCCCAAGGGTCAGTTGTGTTGGTTACTTTTATGTCAACTTGACATTAGTTTGGAGAGGAAGGAGCCTCAATTAAGAAAAATGCCTCAAAAGCTGGGCAGTGATGGCACATGACTTTTAGTTCTAGCACTTGGGAGGTGGAGCCAAGAGAATCTCAGAGTCCTTAGAGCTACTTAGAGAAACCCTGTCCTGCAGAGGTTGGAAGGAAGGGGCGGGGGGAAGAAGAGAAAAATGCTTCAATAAGATGGGGCTTTAGGCAAATCTACAGAACATTTTCTTAATTAGTAATTGATGGGGGAGGACCTCCCTTGGGCTAGGCGGTCCTGGGTTCTATAAGAAAGTAGGCTAAGCCAGCCATGACGAGCAAGACAGTAAGCAGAACTCCTTCAAGGCCTCTGTATCAGCTCCTGCCACCAGTGCCAGTAGGCACTGTCCCAGCCACTATTAATTTTTTCCAAGATAAGCTTTGTTATATACTACAGGCTGCCCTTGAACTAGAGATCTTTCTGCTTTAGCCTCCTAAACGCTGGGATTACAGGTTCATACCACCACATTTGTATCTTTTTAAAATTTAGTCATGTACTTGGCTTTATAACATACATTCTAACACATTACTAGAAAAAGCAAAAATGGAAAGGCCATTTCCTTCCTAAATTATACTTGGGAAAAAAATTAAGCAATTTAGAAATATTTGGCAATGGGCTGGTGAGATGGCTCAGCAGTTAAGTGCACTGACTGCTCTTCCAGAGGTCCTGAGTTTAATTCCCAGCAACCACATGGTAGCTCACAACCATCTGTAATGCCCTCTTGTGGTGTGTCTGAAAACAGCTACAGTGTACTCACATACATAAAATAAACAATTCTTAAATCAAAAAAGAAATCTCTCTCTCTCTCTCCACACACACACACACACACACACACACACACACACACACACACACACAATATATATGTATATATATGAGCCCTCAACTGCTCCAGCTAGCATGCCTTTGAAAATGTAATTGCAATTAAATGCTTCCTTTTATAAGCTGCCTCGTTATGGTTATGGTGTTTTATCACAGCAACAAAGAAAACTGGGCCACTTCCCAACTAGATAGCAACATATTCACTATAGCTGAGGATATAGTTGAGTTGTAGATGTGTCAGGCCCTGTTTTGGAGTCTCAACATTGAAAAATTCATCACAACAATATAGGATGTAGTAAGAACATCTTAAAATAGTTGTTTAAATGTACATATAGAAAGTGGCTGTTAGCCAGGCAGTGGTGGTGCACGCCTTTAATCCCAGCACTTGGGATTTCTGAGTTCAAGGCCAGCCTGGTCTACAAAGTGAGTTCCAGGACAGCCAGGGCTGAACAGAGAAACCCTGTCTCGAAAAAACAAAAACAAACAAACAAATAAAAAGTGGCTGTTTGTCAAAGGTAGTACTTAAAAGTCAATTAGTAACAATGGATAAACTACTAAAGTAGGCATGGTGGTGAGTGCCTATAATCCCAGCATTTGGGAAGCTGAGGCAGAAGGGTAGTGAATTTAAAACTAGAATTGGCTGCACAGCAAAACCCTGTTTCGAAAAAAAGAGAAAAGAGAAAGAAGAGAAAGAAGGTAAGCAGCTGGGGATGGGCAGGAGACTCAGTGACGGCAGTGGGAGAAGGTAATGGATGAGAAGCAAGTATAATGGAATATATGAAGATACCAGATGAAACTCACTACGTTGTATGCTAATCTAACACAAAATGGTGGCACATACCTTTAGTCTCAGCACTCAGGGGGCAGAGGCAGGCAGATCTCTGAGTTTGAAGCCAGTCTGGTCTACAGCGATCGTTTTAGCACAGTCAGGGTTACACTAAGAAACCTTGTCTCAAAACAAACAAACAAACAAACAAACAAAAAACAAACAAGCAAAAAATGTGTTTATGTACATAAATAATATCAAAAGATTAAAAACACACATAGGGAAAAATGCAACAAATATAACAAAGCTTAATATACAGCTTTGAGTATCTTTCAAAGGCATGAAAGCTCACATCTTAATCCACAAGTATGATGAGGCAGGGAGAAAGAGCACTAGGGATATCCTTCTCTACCCAAATCTACTGGATTTTGGACAACCAGAAGTTGGAAGGCAAGAACATGAGGGATAAAATTTACTGGATTAATATAATTTGGGAAGGAAAGGAGCTTCAGTGTATGCAGTAAGGGACTCCACAAAACATTTATCCAAGTATATCTATCATCTCACTCCAAGAAAACAGAAGCTCAGGATGGCCAGCTATAGCTATAAACAAAACTCCATTAAAAAAAATACACACACATATGTATGCAACCACAGACATGGAAGGAATTACAGTCACAGAAAGGATTTAGTGTCAACCAACATTAATAATGTCACTAGCAAACAGATAGTAAATAATATTCATTATCACCTATTCTTTTTAAAATATGACCATCAAATAATTTGTGTTAGGAAAAGGATAAGGGAGAATGCACATTTATGAAACAATCTAGGTACTTAATTACTCTGTCTCTTGGAATCTACCCTACAGAAACACTTGTACACATACAGAAGCGCATTCTAAAATCTTATTATTGTCCATAATGCCAAAAAATTTGAAATAACAAGAATCAGTAGAGGAGTGGTTCATGTTGTTAGTTTTTTTGTCAGCTTGACACAACCTAGAGTCATCGAGGAAGAAGAAAACTCAATTGAGAAAATGCTTCTATAAAACTGGTCTATGGGGCTTTTTTCCAACTAAGGACTGATGTGGGAGGGTCCAGTCCATTGTGGATGAAGCCACACCTGAGCCACACCACAGCTGGCAGGCCTGAGCTGTATAAGAAAGTAGCCTGAGCAAGCTGTGGGAAGCAAGCCAGCAAGCAGCGCTCCTCAGAAGTCTCTGCTTCAGTTCCTGCTTCTAGGTCTCTTCCTTGAATTCCTTCTCTGACATCCCTCAGTGATGGACTGTGATGATGGAAGTGTAAGTCAGACAGACCCTTCCCTCACTGCTGCTTTTGCTCATGGTGTTTTATCAACGCAACAGAAACCTAACAATGACAACTGGTTAAAGAACCCATACAAATCTGTATTATGGATTATCATACAATTACTAAAAAAGAATGAGATATATAGTATATATAGTTACAGATTGGCTGTTGCTCATTTGCATAGCTGGGAGCTTGTTCCAACATGTTGAATCAAAATTTAAAAAGTCATATAAAATGAAAAAAAATCAAATTATGAAATATCTGTAGATGACTGATCAACTATAACAAAAGAAAGGGCTGGGGACTGATGATGCAGCTTCAGTTGTTAGAATCTAGCATGTGCATAAAGCCTGGCATTTATTCCCCACAAATAATGAGCATAGAGGCACGTGCATGAATCCAGTGATGGTAAGTGGAGGCAGAAGAATCAGAAGTTCAGTCACATTTGGGAACACAGTAAATTTGTGGCCACCCTCGGCTATCTGAGACTCTGTCTCAAAAATAAATAAGACCCGAAATACATCAAATTGTTAGTTCTGTAATAGACTGACAGGGCTTTGGGAGGAGTGGTATTTAAAATGATCCTTTCATTTTTATAGTTCAGGTCTGTTTTCCTAGGTGTTATGCATCACTTTGACAATTAGAAAAACAGCTGAGGGTAGTGGCGCACACCTTTAGTCCTAGCCATCTGGAAGGCAGAAGCAGTGGATCTCTGTGAATTCCAGGACAGCCAGGGCTACTATAAGGGAAGCCCTGTCTTGAAAAGGGGGAAAAATAGAAAAGGTAGTTATTTTCAAGTAGAACATTACAAATGCTCAATTTCTGATAATGTAATGCACTGAATACTACTGTGATGGTTTGTATATTCTTGGACCAGGGAGTGGTACCATTTGGAGGTGTGGCCTTGTTGGAATAGGTGTGACCTGGTTGGAGTAGGTGTGCCACTGTGGGTGTGGGCATAAGATCCTCACCCTAGTTGCCTGGAAGTCAGTCTTCCACTAGCAGCCTTTGGATGAAGATGTAGAACTCTCAGCTCTACCTGCGCCATGCCTGCCTGGATGCTGCCATGCTCCCACCTTGATGGTAATGGACTGAACCTCTGAACCTGTAAGCCAGCCCCAATTAAATGTTGTTCTTATAAGACTTGCCTTGGTCATGGTGTCTGTTCACAGCAGTAAAACCCTAACTAATACAACTACCTTCCAGAACACCATAGTTTAGCCAGACTGGCTGTGGCTCATTTGCTGGAGCTTTGACCCATTACAATTGTTGTCCAACATGCCAAAATCTAAATTCAAATTTTCAAATCCAGTTTTGAATGATTGCACAATGCTTTTGCACTGCTGTGAACTCAAAAACTAACTGAGATGAAGCAGGCTCACTGGGGAACTGTCTGATGGAGACATGTCAAAATGATACAGAAGTTAGGCACAAGTGGTTTCTATACTGTGAAAAAAAATTAACATCAGAAACTTTTTTTGAGACAGGGTCTCACTATGTAATGCTTGCTGCCTGTCCTGGAACTCATTCTGTACCAGGCTGGCCTCAAACTCAGAGATCTACCTGCCTCTGTCTACTGAGTGTACTACCACTTGCTGCTTTGACCACCAGAAACTCTTAATAATGAATGAGTTGTGGTTGTTTGGATAAGAATAGCATTCATAGGCTTATAGAGTAAGGTGTTTTTAAAAAGCATTTTATTAGTTTTCAGGTTTTGTTTTCTGTTTTTTAAGAAAATTAGGCAGTAAAATGTAGGTGCAAGGCAGAATTGGGTAATTATCACTTTGCAGCCCTAATTTGAGTCAGATAACAAATGGATGATAAAAATGAAAGAGAGATGGGTGAAAACTGATAATCACATGGTCTTAAAGTAGTCCCTCTTTTCCCACAACCCCTTAAGTTTCAAAGAAAAATGATACATCTGCAATGGAAAAGTGTGGTGATATCACTCTATTCAAGTGACTTAAAGTGCTTAGAGGAGTGGGACTAGCTGCTGTCATATGTCATACTTATAAAGGCTACACGTCCTTTGGTTTTTCTTGAGAATGTTTTAAACAGAATAATAGCAAGGAAGAATCATCCAAGTCTGGATGTAGTGAGACTATGAGAAGTGAGACATGGTCTTTTAAATATGACAGGAAAAGGCAAATGACTAATCCTAGAAAACATCATTAATGAATGAACCCTAAGTCCTACACTAAAAAGTATAAAAGATAAAAAAAAACAAAAAACAAAAAAAACAAACCACTATTGGGACAGCCTGAAGAAATATGAATATAACCGGATTAAATAGTATGATAGTAATTAAAATTTTCCTGGGTATGACAAAGAATTGTGGTATCGTCTCCATAGATATTAGTTGCTATATTTGTCATTCATTTCCTATGAAAGACAGAAGATGGAAAGAGCAAAACAAAACAAAGGATAGGGAAGGCTAGGTATGGTGGCACACACTGTAATTCTAGCCCTCAGGAGACCCAGGCAGAATGACTGGGAACAGGAGTTCAAGACCCCGATGAAAATGAAAGAAAACCAAATTCAAGGTCCCAGACAGGCCAGCACAAAGGCTGTTAAGTCATTCCAGGAACTGACTGGCCATAAAGATAAGAGAGGCATGCAAGGACAATCTCTGGACAGGCTCAGTTGAGTAATGGGCCACCTGGTCTGGTCTCCTTCTGATATGGTTTGAGTTTAACCAGATGCTCTGCCAACATAGATAAGCACCCTCCCTCTAGAGTTGCTCTTGTCCCAACTTGCATGTACCGCTTGCTGATGTTTAAACTGTCCAATTGTGTGTAACCACGCCAATTTCCCCAACTTTTTTCCTATATAAACCGCTAACTTTTGTGCCTCAGGGTCGATTCCTCTGTCTCCTGTGTGAGACACGTGTTGGCCCGGAGCTCCGTCATTAAACTGCCTCGTATGTTTGCATCAAGATGGTCTTTCGTGTTTCCTTGGGTGTGCGCCATCCCAAGACTTGAGTGCGGGGGGGGTCTCCCTATGGGGGTTCTTTCATGTGGGGGCTCATCCGGGATTTGCGTGACACCCAGGAACCCCGAAGACCCCTTGGAGGTACGTCTGTGTGAGTCTTATATGTTGTCTGAGTGCGGTGCTCCTGGGTTTGTGTCTGGTTTCAGTTTTCTGGCAGCTGCCACTGTGGGCTGTAAGGACCCAGTGGCTGTGGAAGGAGACGTCCTAGGGCCACAGGCTGCAACCCTGGAAGACGTTCCAAGGGTGGAAGGAAGTCAGGAGAGCCTGGCTGTTATCTTTCAAAACGAAGGAGACAGAGTGCTCCTTCTACCGAGAAGGGAGTGGAAGTAGAATCCCACCCCGTCAGAGGTCACATTTGGCTGGTTGTTCAAGTCCAGACGTGGTCGAGTGTGCTTAGACGTGTTGGTGTCTCTTGTCCTTGTTTTGTTCTTGTTTTTTCTGATCTTTGTCATGGGACAGGCTGTGTCGATCCCTTTGTCTCCGACTTATACCATTGGACTGACGTTAGGGTGAGAGGACAGAATTTGTCAGTGGTAGTTAAGGAAAAAACCTGGCGGACTTTTTGTACCTTGGAATGGCCTATCTTTGGGGTAGGATGGCCGCAGAGGGAACTTTCAATTTACCCTCCATCAGGGCTGTAAAGGCCGCTGTTTTTCAGGAAGGACCAGGATCACGTCCAGACCAGCAACTGTACATCATGGTGTGGGAGGACCTGGCACAATCCCCACCCCAGTGGGTCTGGCCATTCCTCCCACCCTGTCTTCCCGGCTCCAAGATCCTAGCTGTTCGAGAGAGTGCTGCAAAGGAGAAGCCGAAGCCACAGCCTAGTCCCTAAGATGTGCCCTGAGATAGAAGAGCCTCCTGAGTGGCCTGCTCCTTTGCCCCCACCCTATCTTCAAGCCCCCCAACCTGAACCCCAACCCTTGACCCCTCTGGCCCCTTTTCTGGCCCCAGTCTCTAGGACCAGAGGAAGAGGTCCCTCGACAGGAACAAGGAGCCGATGAAGAGCCACCCCTGAAGGACCGGTCAACTACACCATGGTCCTTCCCCTTAGGGCTGTTGGGCCACCCTCATCTGATCAGAATGCCTTACAACTCTTATAATATTGGCCCTTTTCTTCCTCTGATCTTTATAACTAGAAGATTAATCACCCTCCTTTTCCAGAAAATCCTGTTGGCCTTACAGGCTTGGTAGAGTCCCTGATGTTCTTTCTTAGCCTACTTGGAATGACTGTCAACAGCTTTTACAGACCTTGTTCACCATCGAGGAGAGAGAGAGAATTCTCCTCGAAGCTCGGAAGAATGTCCGGGATGATGCCGGACACCCTGTCCAGACCCCGGCCAAGATAGATGAAGGATTCCCCTTGACCTGCCCTCAATGAGATTATAACACGGCACGAGGTAGGGACGGCTGTCCAATTACTGATGGGCTCTAGTGATGGGTCTCAGGGATGCCATGTGTAGGCCCACAAATTTGGCTAAGGTAAGAGAGGTTATGCAGGGGACGACTGAGCCCCCTCAGTCTTTTTTAGAAGGACTCATGGAGGCTTACAGAAGGTACACCCCTTTCGACCTTATGTTGGAAGGACAGCGAGCTTCTGTGATTATGGCTTTTATTGGGCAGTCAGCCCCCAATATCAAAGAAATTGCAGCAGACTGAAGGATTACAGGACTATACTATAAGGGATGTGGTTAAAGAGGTTGAGAAAGTGTATCATAAGAGAGAGACAGAAGAAGAAAACAGGAAAGAGAAAAGAGAAGATGAGGACAGGAGAGACAGGAAACAGGAAAGGATTCTGACTAGAATACTGGCTGCAGTAGTAGATAGAGATGAAAGAGGCAGGACGAGGCAGACAGGGGACCTGGGAGACAAGAAACAGCAGGGGCCAAGGAGACCCAGAAGAGATAGACCACCCCTAGAAAAAGATCAATGTGCATACTGCAAAGACAAAGGTCACTGGGCCCGCGAGTGCCCCAAGAAGAAGCAGGGGATGAAAGTGCTGTCCCTCAAGAGTGATGAAAAATAGGGGAGACGGGGTTCGGCCCCTCTCCCCGAGCCTAGGGTAATGTTAGAAGTGGAGGGGACCCCTGTGAGCTTCTTGGTCGATACAGGCACAGAATACTCAGTGCTCAAATCACCTTTGGGCAAGATAAAAAACAAGAAGATGATAGTGATTGGGGCCACAGGGCAAAAGCCATACCCATGGACCACCTCCAGAACTGTGGACCTAGGAAAGAGCCAAGTAACTCACTCATTTTTGGTCATATGGAGTGCCCTATGCCCTTACTGGGAAGAGACTTATTAACCAAATTAAAGGCACAAATAACATTTGCCCTCTCTGGACCAGAATTGTCCTGGGGGACTAAGACACCTTGGACCTTAGTGTTGTCTTTACAATTAGGAGAAGAGTATCAGATTTATCAAAATGAAATGAACCCCCCTGAGGGACTACAGGACTGGGTTACTCGATTTCCTCAGGCATGGGCCAAAACAGGGGGAATGAGAATGGCGAGACTAGTTCCCCCGGTGGTGATTGAGCTTAAGTCTGGGGCCACTCCCACTGGGGTCCGACAGTACCCCATGGGCAGAGAAGCGCAGGAGGGCATAAGCCTCCATATCACCAGACTGCTCCAACAGGGAATCCTATTCCCATGTAAGTCTCCATGGAATACCCCCCTACTCCCGGTAAAGAAACCGGGGACAAATGACTATCGCCCCGTACAGGATCTTAGAGAGGTTAATAAAAGAGTTCAAGATATCCACCCCACAGTGCCAAATCCTTACAACCTGCTCTGCACTGTCACCCGAACGAACCTGGTATATGGTCTTAGATCTTAAAGACGCTTTCTTTTGCCTGAGACTACACCCAACAGCCAGCCCTTGATTGCCTTCAAATGGCGAGAGCCAGAGAACGGGAGAACTGGGCAGCTCACATGGAGGAGACTGCCTCAGGGATTTAAGAATTCACCCACCTTGTTTGATGAAGCTCTACATTGAGATCTTGCCTTCTTTCGGGCCAACAATCCCCAGGTGACTCTCTTACAATATGTAGATGACTCTTTAGTGGCCGCAGAAACATGCGAAGAGTGTGAACTTGGGACTCAGAAAATCCTGGCCGAGTTAGGTGAGTTGGGGTACCGGACTTTGGCTAAGAAGGCACAGTTATGCCGGACTGAGGTGACCTACTTGGGGTATACCCTGAAGAATGGGCAACAATGGCTCACAGAAGCTAGGAAGCAGACAGTGACACAGATCCCGACCCTAACCACCCCTTGCCAGGTAAGAGAATTCCTGGGGACTGCGGGATTCTGTAGACTCTGGATCCCAGGGTTCGCTACTTTGGCATTATACCCCTTAACAAAAGAAAAAGGAGAATTCAT
This sequence comes from Mus musculus, assembly GCF_000001635.26. Lineage (NCBI taxonomy): Eukaryota > Metazoa > Chordata > Mammalia > Rodentia > Muridae > Mus > Mus musculus. The sequence continues at coordinate 80,622 of NW_016097312.1, read as the reverse complement.
TTGGACTAAGGAACATCAATTGGCTTTTGAAACTCTCAAAAAGGCACTGCTACAGGCCCCTGCCCTAGCACTGCCTGATTTAAACAAGCCTTTCACCCTATACATGGTTGAGAGAAATGGAGTAGCCAGAGGAGTCCTCAATCAAACCCTAGGACCCTGGAACCACCCAGTAGCCTATCTGTCAAAGAAATTGGACCCTGTGGCTAGCGGATGGCCCTCCTGTCTACAGCAAAAGCAGCCACAGCTGTGTTGGTGAAAGATGCTGATTGACTATGGGCCAAAATGTCACAGTGGTAGCCCTGCACACCCTTGAGAGCATTATTCAGCAGCCACCAGACTGCTACATGACTAATGCCTGGATGACCCACTACCAGAGCTTGTTGTTGACTGAGCGGGTGACCTTTGCTCCACCCGCCATTCTTAACCCCTCCACCTTACTGCCTGAAGCTAACGAAACCCCTGAACATCACTGTGGGGAGATACTGGCAGAGGACACTGGCACTCGGCCAGACTTAACTGACCGACCATGGCCCAGAGCGGTGGCCTGGTTCACCCATAGAAGCAGCTTCATGGTAGAAGGTAAGCGCAAAGCCGGGCAGTGGTAGTGGACGGGAAGTCTGTTATATGGGCCAGCAGCCTGCTGGAAGGAACGTCAGCCCAAAGAGCAGAACTTATTGCTCTAACTCAGGCTTTAAGGCTAGCAGAGGGGAAGGCTATTAATATTTACACTGATAGATGGTATGCCTTTGCAACAGCTCATGTTCACGGGGTGATCTACAGACAGCGTAGACTATTGACTTCCGCTGGAAAAGACATCAAAAATAAAGAAGAGATTCTTAGCTTGTTAAAAGCTGTCCACTTGCCCCGTAAGGTGGCGATCATCCATTGCCCAGGAAATCAAAAGGGAACCAGACCAATAGAAAAACAAAATCAAGATGGCAGACCAGGTGGCTAAAGAGGTGGCACAGGGATCAATGACTTTGGTAATTAAAACTACACCCCAGTTGGTTGAGGAAATCACAGAAAAAAAGATCCTCACAGAAGAGGAGGGGCTAGAATACTTGACTAATATACACCGCTTCACTCACCTGGGACCCAAAAAGATGACAGAACTAGTCAATAGATCCCCTTACCATATCCCTAGACTACAAAAGAAAGTAGAGGACCTAGTGAAGAACTGTTGAGCATGTGCCCTCACCAATGCCGGGTCCAGCAAGTACCATGGTAGAAGATGCTTATGAGGAGATAGGCCTGGGACTTACTGGGAGGTCGACTTTACTGAGGTCAAGCCAGCACGATATGGGATAAGTAACTTCTAGTTCTTATAGATACCTTTTCAGAGTGGGCTGAAGCATTCCCCACCAAGAGGGAAATGGCTAATGTGGTGGCCAAGAAGATACTCCTTCCCCGTTTTGGGATACCTAAGGTAATCGGGTCAGACAATGGGCCTGCCTTCATCTCCCAGGTAAGCCAGGGATTGGCCAGACAGCTGGGGATAAATTGGAAGTTACAGTGTGCTTACAGACCCCAAAGTTCAGGACAGGTAGAAAGGATGAATAAGACTCTAAAAGACACCTTGACTAAATTGACCTTAGAGACCGCCGAGAGTGATTGGATAGCCCTTCTCCCTTATGCCCTATTCCGGGTCTGGAACACTCCTGGAGCCTCAGGTCTAACACCTTTCGAACTAATGTTTGGGGCACCCCTGCCTATCTATGTGACTATAGAAAATAGAACTTGTCCTGATGTTTCCTCCATTCCCTCATTTTGCCTCCTAGTCCGGCTGAAGGCTCTCAAAATCGTGAGGAAAGAAACCTGGGAGCAGTTGAAAGAAACCTACACCTCCGGTGACTTACAGGTTCCACATCAGTTTGAAGTGGGAGACACAGTCCTGGTGAAGAGGCACTGAGCAGGTAACCTCGAGCCACGGTGGAAAGGACCCTACCTGGTACTATTAACTACACCCACCGCCTTTAAAGTAGAAGGAGTCCCCTCTTGAATTCATGCCTCACATGTTAAGAGGGCTCCCCCCTGAGACTGATCGTGATGAGTGGACTCTGGAAAAGACTAATAATCCTCTTAAGTTGCGCTTGTGTTGCAAGAGCAACTCAGAACAGAGACTTCAACCCTCATACTCCAATTCAACAAACTTGGGAAGTGCTTAATGAGGAGGGGGACATTGTATGGTTTACCACCGCAGTACAACCCCTGTGGACCTGGTGGCCCCACCTCACACCTGATATTTGTAAGTTAGTAGCAGGGTCACTTACCTGGGACCTCCCCGACCACACCAACCTTCATTGGGGGGGGGGTCTTTCAAAAACAAAACAAAGGAAAATGGGGACTAATGAAATGCTTAGCTCTTTGCCTCCTTGCAGCAAGGTGCCTTCCTAATTTTTCACCTATTTTCCTTTTGTTCCCTTTTCATATAAAGAAAGCAGAAACACTACAAAGTCTCAGGATTATCTGCTTGTCTTTTCCAGTTGAGCACTGAATTGTTGATACAGTCTGGAACCAATACTTTGGCTATGTGCTAGTGGCACCTTTCACAGCAGCACCAAAGGCCTTTATTCTGGGTACAGACATCTTTACTTTAAGGTAACTGTATCTCTTTTTTTCATGTGCATTTCTTTCAAAATACAGAACATTTTCCAAAAAGAGATATATGTGTAGTGCTTGTGGCACTCAAAAAGATTTTAAGCAAATACTGAATGAACTATTTCCATCTAATGCTCACTATTAATTATAACTTCTCTTTTAGGTAGACAATAGATAGTTTTTCAAGAGGGCTTTGTAATACATTTCTTGATGGGAATCTAAGTGTTTTATTAAAAAGGTAAACAATGCACTCAGGAGGCAGAGGCAGGTGACCATATCATGTTTAAGTTATTAGGTTCAGAGTATTTGTAACTTATTGTTATTCAGCCTGCCATATGGCTTAGGGTATTTGAATAATCATATATTTATCATTAAAACTGTGATTTAAAGTTAAAAAAAAAAAGATAAACAATGTTGTGAAAAAGGTGATACTCAAAAACGGTAACTCCTGGAAAGCACTTGGCAGAGTGAGGTCCCTGAACTCAGCAAATCTTTTATTTTATTCTCATCCTTTTCCTTTTTTTTTTTTTTTTCTTCCCGAGACAGGGTTTCTCTGCATAGCCCTGACTGTCCTGGAATTTACTTTGTAGACCAGGCTGACTTCAAACTCAGAAATCCGCCTGCCTCTGCCTCCCGAGTGCTGGGATTAAAGGCGTGTGCCACCACACTCGGCTTCTCATCCTTTTCATAAATTACTTTTTTCACATACTTAAGGATTCCACGCTTGGAACTAATATGTACTTGTGAACTCTATAAAATCAATCTAAACTTCAAGTCTTTACATCTAAAAATAGTTGCTATGTTTTTGACACACTTTTTTTCATAAAATGAGAGACTCTTAAAAAGGAGGAACATATATCCTCAAAATCCGGACAGAACTTTAGAATTCATAATAATGACATGTGGCCTACATAAAGCATCTGAAGAATTGCTGAGGCAACACAACGATGAACAAATAAGGGAGAGCTTTCTTTGCAAGGGGTAGTGCTACTTTTAGATGGAAAGTTAGATAATCAAGTTGGTTTTGCTTAAGGGTCTAGAAAGCCACAATTTGCTAGAAAAGGATTTTTTTTTTAAACAAAAATATTCCTTGGGACAGAATTAAACAACTTAAGCACAATTCTCATTCCTAACATCCTTTTTTTTTTTTTTTTTAGCTTTTAATACTGTGTAAGGCAGAAATTAATCCTGTTGTTGCTTAGACACTGCTTGCAACAACAATAGATTACATGACTCATATGAAAAGGCCGGAATAAGCAAATCTATACAAATAGAAAATTAAAAAGTGGCTTACACACTGCTTATAATTGCAAAGTTTGGGGTATGAGGAATGATTGCTGATGGATATATGTTTTCTGCTTATGGTAATAAAATTTTTGTAAAGTTCTCAATGTATTAAAGACTCCACTAATTTGTAACAAATGACCCAAGAACACATTTACAAGCACATTTTGAGAAAGGGTCTTGGTACACACCACAAGCTAGTTGGAACTCACAATCTTCCTGACTCACCTCCTGAGAGAGATTACAGATTTGTGACACCACATTTGGCTGAGTATATTGTTTCATAAATACAAACTAGAGTTATCTGTTTTGACTAAACAAAATCTACTTTATACATGCATGCTATGAATCCCTCAGCAGTAAACTTTTCAAGTATAATGCAGATTTTTTTAAATTGGCAATACAAAATTTTTCCTTGTTAGCAAACTAAGAACAAAACAATCATGAGAAAATTTCTATTTCCTTATTCTTATGTTATCTAGTAAAAGTTTATGATGAGAGGAACATTCATGTGCCACAATTATGCTTTAGTCAATGACAGTTCTCATATGATGATCCCATAAGATTGTAACAGAGCTGAAAAATTCCTATTGCTCAGTAATGTAGTAGCTATAGTAATACATTATTCATATGCTTGTGGTGATGCTGGCATGAACAAACCTGCAAGTATATATAAGATATAACGTATTTTATATAAGTATAGCATACATAATTGTAACAGTACAAATGACTTGATAATGGTACTGGTTTATGTATTATTACTACACTTTTTGCTGTTATTTTACAATGTACGTCTCATATTTATTAAAAGAAAGGGGGTAGAGGGAAGCTCCCTGTAAAGCTAGATGCTTTATTTGAGCAAGAGTCTTACACATCTCATTTTTACCTTGTCTTTTACTGTATTCATATGTCACATGTACTATGTGCATTGGGTTTCAACCACAGCACCAGGCCATAATGAGGTGACTGAACTATTCCATGTAGGTGTGAAAGTATGTACCAAAAATTACCTGGTAACACAAACAGGAAATTAATGTATGTCCTACCTTAATTGATTCATAACTCCATACAGGTTATGGATATGACTCTCAATGAAAAGAAACAAAATATAAAATACAAATACCCTAAAAAATTTTCTAGCAACATCAAAGTACAGTTTGTTCTTGAACTTTATAATCCTAGTCAAAGTGTAAATAGATTATTTCTTAAATTATAGACTGCACTTCTAATTCTAGGTAAGTCGCCTTCTAAATGTGTGATTTTAGTTATAAGGAAAACAAGATATAAAAAAAGTAGCAACTCAGTGTGTGTGTGTACGGGGGGGGTGAGAGGGGATGGGACCCAAGTACGTATTCTAGTCAGCCACCTCTTTGTACACAGCAGCAGCACATTTCTGAAAACTGTTTTGTTTCATTACCAAATGTGTAAACAGATGCTTTTTCATGATTGTGAGCATTTTTCTGAATATATTCATCACAAAGGGTAAGCCCTTCCTTGGAGAGTTGGTAAAAGAGAGATGCCCTCCAAATGTTTCTGCTCTTCCTTAGGCTTCCTAGATCTATTATTAGAGAACAGGCCTGGAAGGCTCACTCTTTACATAAGTGGCAGGCTGCCTGGGCAAGACAGAAATTTAATTCAAGGTCAGCATGCCGTATCAAGCCCTGCCCCAGCTATGCAGACAGTATGGATGAGGCCCTGTTATGAGATTTAATGAGGTAACTGTAAACAAGTTAGGCAAACTGAGCCTTTTACTGAATTATTTCAGTTGTGAAATCTCTGTAATGATTTATCATTCCAACTAGTCATGCTGAAGAAACTAGTATCCTTTCACAGGTAAAATCTGTAAAATCAGGAGCAGCGTTTCCAATGCGTTTTCTAACTCACTTCTTCCTGTCATCACTTTTGGGTCTTTGTTTTTCTGAGCAAGGCAGGCCTTGAATGTGCTAACTAGGTAGACCAGGAAGCCTCTGGGGTGTTAGGATTACAAGTATGGGCCACCAAGCCTAGCTCTTTTAATTCCTTTTATTAGTCCTTATTTTTAGAAGGGGGGTGGTGTTGAGACACAGTTTCTCTGTGTGACCCTGGTTGTCCTGGAACTTACTTGGTAGATTAGGATGGCCTCCAACTCAAATATTTGCCTGCCTCTGCCTCTTGAGTGCTGGGACTAAATGTAGGCACACACTGCCCAGTTTTATAGTTCTTATCATTACTTCTGAAAAAGTTATTTCGTTACCATCAAAACTTATTTTACACACCATCTAGAGCAAAATCTCGCTACAAAGTTCACAGAGCTTCTTAAACCTGAAATATGAAAATTCATACTTTTGTAGAACACCAAGTATATTGTATCGGTTTAAATCCATTTTATAAACTAGAAACATTTTCCTAACAGAAAATATTATAAATATGCAAAGATGAAATCACAGCCAAGAACAAGCATCTATGAAAAACAAAACAAGCTGCTGAGTTAGATTATGACTGGATGTTAGCAAGATTTCTGTTAATTTGTGTTGAATCTGTCTTTATTGACTTTGTTGTCTAAATAGTAACAGATGCCAAAAGTTTAAACAGAACATACCCGAGAAAAAAAAATGGATTATCCGGATATTTCATCCAAACAAAAGTCTTAGAAGCTGGATTTTTATTTGAACCAAGGGAAGGCCACTTCTCCTTCCAGAGTATGGGTCAACTAGAGTTGAGTGGACTAAGAACTCTTGCTGAGATAACTGCCAAAGGAGGGATGAAGAAGTACATGTGACACTAGGAGTCAGTCCTGCAAAGAAAACCCATCACAACAAGTGGTGCTGTACAAGGGAGGAATAAACCCAAAATCAAGAGGGCAGATCAACTAAAGGAAGCTCCATACTAAGTTTATGCTATGCTGGCTCAGAACATGATTCCCCAGTAATTGAGGGAGAAAAGGCAAACATTTTTATTTGAAACTTACACTTTGTTTATCCTCAAATCCTTGGCATACCCAAAGAAAAGTCACAAAGTAGTCACTCTATGACTCACAGAGGTTTACAGCAAGTTGTCTCTGAAACCACAGAACAGAGGAGTCACCACACATGCCATGTCAACCACCTCTGATCAACATAAGGATCTTTTCAGTGACCCCTGAGAGTCAATGATTGGCTCACAATCTTCAATTCTAGTTTGGAGCACACAGGAATTTCTTCCTCTAAATTTGAATTAATCAAGTTAGAAAATGTATCCAAATTTTACAACTAGCAGAAATAGCACAGAAGACCCTGGATTTAGTGAAGATCTAGCTGTCTGGCCCTGGTTTGTTAGTGGATTTGTTAACTTTTTGAGGCATTCAATCTGTATCCAAATAAAGAAAACAGAAGGGAAAGAATAAGAAAGAAAGAAAGAAAGAGAGAGAGAAAGAAAGAAAGAAAGAAGAAACGTTAATTAAAAATTCTAGAGCTTTATACTTTAGTGTAAATATTGGTTTTGTCACTTACTAATTCAAATTGGGAGATGTCTAACTCCTTGTTTCTTGATGTCCATGTGTACATGCTGAGGTAATAAACAATCATCTTAGAGAGCTGCTGTATTAAATAAATCAATAATATGTGTGCTTAGAAGACCGTATGACCCCTTCATAACATTAAGTGTCAGACACAACAAACTTGGAACAAATCTATAATAGCAATCAGGAGAATTTAAAGTCTTTGAGGCTACAAAGCCAGTTACAAATAGAAAAAAAAAATTAAGAAAAAAAGGAAAAAGGATGTACTTTCTATATTGGAAAAAAGGTATCGGGCTGGAGAGATGGTTCAGTGGTTAAGAGCACTTACTGCTCTTCCAGAGGTCCTGGGTTCAATTCCCAGCAACCACATGGTGGCTCACAACCATCTGTAATGGGATCTGATGCATGGTGTTGGTCTAAAGACAGCTATAGTGTACTCATATAAATAAAAATAAATAAATCTTTTTAAAAAAAAGAAAGAAAAAAGACCTATTATTTTTCAGCACACTAAGAAAGGCTGATGCACAAGTAGAATAGTTCTGGTTATCTGCCAATCTGTGAATTTTTAAGAATGTTCATGATTCAGAGTTGAAGTCAAATTACCAAGTGTGGTGAGTCACTAAATTGAAGAGCAATGTTAGAGTTAGTCTGACCCTACTTTATGACTTCTACAAGATTTATTTATATTTTGGAGAAGTACAGGCTGAGTACAAGGCCTCTTGAAGTAAGGCTGTATTTTATAGGCTGTTTATATCTGTGACAGGCATGAGAAGGCTAGCAACCCAAATCTCATTTTTGTGTAAGATCTTTACTTCCTAAAGTCTAGGGAAATAGCAAGCTTACAGACAGGGGCCAAGGCTGGGAAACTGATGTACATTTTACCTTCTCTGATACCATGAAGCCGTATTCATTCATATCTAGAAAACTTTGAAAGAAAAAAAAGTGTTGCACAGTATTAACAAACAAAGGAAACAACTGAAAAGATACATAGGAAGGCAATAAATACATAATGATTACTTTGGGCTCAATTTTGCTTCAATATAAAAATTGGCCTAAATACTTCTATTTATTATTTTAAACTACTGTATACTCAAATGAATTGAGTTATTGCCCTTTTATTCTTTTGACAAGAGACCTTTCATTAAACTTCACTTAGTCAATGATTTGCCTTATCAATTTAAGAAACCCTTATGCTTCCAGTTTGAGATTGACAGTGACAATGACATATGCTATTTCCCTGGTTTGGAACTTGCAATATGTAATACAGCCACTTCGGACTTGGAACCAATTTCTGTACATAATAGTGTTAAACAATCTGTACACGTGTAAAGCATGGCTGTTTTCCTCCAAAGCTATAGAAAAGTGTTTATGTAAGATACTGAGTGGAATGTTTGACTTGCTTCCCCAGCCCCGTCCAAAAGCTCAGGGAATACAAAGTATTTTGTTTATTGAGTTTTAAAGCCCCAAATAAACTATGAATAATGGAGATTGTAGGCTACTTAATTATCAAAGTACTATCTCTTATAAACTGTCCTTGGTTATCAAACAATATCTTACAAGTTATTATATAAAATCATTTCATTATAGTATCAGTCAGTATTAAAAAACCTTGAAATTTAAAAGTACTAATATCCTTTTTGCTTTTGTTTCAGTTTTTGGTTTCTCAAGAGATGGTTTCTCTTTGTAGTTCTGGTTGTCCTGGAAAATCACTCTGTTGACTAGGGTGGTCTTGAACTCACAGAGATTCACCTGCATCTGTCTCCTGAGCACTAGCATAAAAGGTGTGCACCACCACTGCCCCTCGTGAGAATATATTTTAATTGGAGATTCCTAGTCCTGAATTGTTTTAGTGGGTTACACCATTATTTTAAATGAATGAACACTACACAATGGTAATCATGAGGGCATAGGATAAAGTCCATCCTAAATATGCAGTTTTAGTTACATGTGTGCATAGATGGTATTATATAAAAAATATTTCTTAGTTGATTTCAGATAAATTTAGAAACATTTTTCTAGAAGAGACCTCTGAATTGTACCTCAGTTTAAAGTTTATTTTACACTGTTTGTGTTGTTTTGAGATCGGGTTTTAACTCTAGCCCAGTCTAGCTGAGAACTCAGAATGCAGTGAAGGTTAGCTTTGAATTCATGGGTAAGCTGTAGCTATTTAAGTACTGGAATTACTGTTGTAAACTACCATATCTAGATGTAAACTTTACTTTAACTGTACACCTACTAGTACTGGCTTGTTTTGTGTGTCAATTTGACACAAGCTGGAGTTATCACAGAGAAAGGAGCCTCCCTTGAGGAAATGTCTCCATGAGATCCAGCTGTAAGGCATTTTCTCAATTAATGATCAAGGGTAGGAGGACCCATTGTGGGTGGTGCCATCCCTGGCTAGTAGTCCTGGTTCTATAAGAAAGCAAGCTGAGCAAGCCAGGGGAAGGAAGCCAGTATGTAACATCCCTCCTTGGCCTCTGTATCAGCTCCTGCTTCCTGACCTGCTTGAGTTCCAGTCCTGACTTCCTTTGGTGATGAACAGCAATGTGGAATTGTAAACTGAATAAACCCTTTCCTCCCCAACTTGTTTCTTGGTCATGATGTTTGTGAAGGAATAGAAACCCTGACTAAGACACTACTTGTAAAGTAATTAAAGGGGGGGGGGCAACTTTGATTCAAGAAAATATGTAGCCAGGTGTGGTGGCGCACGCCTTTAATCCCAGCACTCAGGAGGCAGAGGCAGGCTAATTTCTAAGTTCGAGGCCAGCCTGTTCTACGAGTGAGTTTCAGGACAGCCAGGGCTACACAGAGAAATCCTGTCTCGAAAAAAAACCAAAAAAAAAAAAAATGTGCATGTCTCCTAAGTTATGCTAAGAACTGTGTGAGATTCTCAGCACCTCATGGTACCTTCTCCAAAATTGACCACATAATAGGTCACAAAACAGGCCTCAACAGATTCAAAAATATTGAAATTGTCCCATGTATCCTATCAGATCACCATGCACTAAGGCTGATCTTCAATAACAAAAAAAATAATAGAAAGCCAACACTCACGTGGAAACTGAACAACACTCTTCTCAATGATACCTTGGTCAAGGAAGGAATAAAGAAAGAAATTAAAGACTTTTTAGAGTTTAATGAAAATGAAGCCACAACGTACCCAAACCTTTGGGACACAATGAAAGCATTTCTAAGAGGGAAACTCATAGCTCTGAGTGCCTCCAAGAAGAAACGGGAGAGAGCACATACTAGCAGCTTGACAACACATCTAAAAGCTCTAGAAAAAAAGGAAGCAAATTCACCCAAGAGGAGTAGACGGCAGGAAATAATCAAACTCAGGGGTGAAATCAACCAAGTGGAAACAAGAAGAACTATTCAAAGAATTAACCAAACGAGGAGCTGGTTCTTTGAGAAAATCAACAAGATAGATAAACCCTTAGCTAGACTCACTAGAGGGCACAGGGACAAAATCCTAATTAACAAAATCAGAACTGAAAAGGGAGACATAACAACAGATCCTGAAGAAATCCAAAACACCATCAGATCCTTCTACAAAAGGCTATACTCAACAAAACTGGAAAACCTGGACGAAATGGACAAATTTCTGGACAGATACCAGGTACCAAAGTTGAATCAGGATCAAGTTGACCTTCTAAACAGTCCCATATCCCCTAAAGAAATAGAAGCAGTTATAAATAGTCTCCCAGACAAAAAAAGCCCAGGACCAGACGGGTTTAGTGCAGAGTTCTATCAGACCTTCAAAGAAGATCTAATTCCAGTTCTGCACAAACTTTTTCACAAGATAGAAGTAGAAGGTACTCTACCCAACTCATTTTATGAAGCCACTATTACTCTGATACCTAAACCACAGAAAGATCCAACAAAGATAGAGAACTTCAGACCAATTTCTCCTATGAATATCGATGTAAAAATCCTCAATAAAATTCTGGCTAACCGAATCCAAGAACACATTAAAGCAATCATCCATCCTGACCAAGTAGGTTTTATTCCAGGGATGCAGGGATGGTTTAATAAACGAAAATCCATCAATGTAATCCATTATATAAACAAACTCAAAGACAAAAACCACATGATCATCTTGTTAGATGCAGAAAAAGCATTTGACAAGATCCAACACCCATTCATGATAAAAGTTCTGGAAAGATCAGGAATTCAAGGCCCATACCTAAACATGATAAAAGCAATCTACAGCAAACCAGTAGCCAACATCAAAGTAAATGGAGAGAAGCTGGAAGCAATCCCACTAAAATCAGGGACTAGACAAGGCTGCCCACTTTTTCCCTACCTTTTCAACATAGTACTTGAAGTATTAGCCAGAGCAATTCGACAACAAAAGGAGATCAAGGGGATACAAATTGGAAAAGAGGAAGTCAAAATATCACTTTTTGCAGATGATCTGATAGTATATATAAGTGACCCCAAAAATTCTACCAGAGAACTCCTAAACCTGATAAACAGGTGAAGTAGCTGGATATAAAATAAACTCAAACAAGTCAATGGCCTTTCTCTATACAAAGAATAAACAGGCTGAGAAAGAAATTAGGGAAACAACACCCTTCTCAATAGTCACAAATAATATAAAATATCTCGGCGTGACTCTAACTAAGGAAGTGAAAGATCTGTATGATAAAAACTTCAAGTCTCTGAAGAAAGAAATTAAAGAAGATCTCAGAAGATGGAAGGATCTCCCATGCTCATGGATTGGCAGGATCAACATTGTAAAAATGGCTCTCTTGCCAAAAGCAATCTACAGATTCAATGCAATCCCCATCAAAATTCTAACTCAATTCTTCAACGAATTAGAAGGAGCAATTTGCAAATTCATCTGGAATAACAAAAATCCTAGGATAGCAAAAACTCTTCTCAAGGATAAAAGAACCTCTGGTGGAATCACCATGCCTGACCTAAAGCTTTACTACAGAGCAATTGTGATAAAAACTACATGGTACTGGTATAGAGACAGACAAGTAGACCAATGGAATAGAATTGAAGACCCAGAAATGAACCCACACACCTATGGTCACTTGATCTTCGACAAGGGAGCTAAAATCATCCAGTGGAAGAAAGACAGCATTTTCAACAATTGGTGCTGGCACAACTGGTTGTTATCATGTAGAAGAATGCGAATCGATCCATACTTATCTCCTTGTACTAAGGTCAAATCTAAGTGGATCAAGGAACTTCACTTAAAACCAGAGACACTGAAACTTATAGAGGAGAAAGTGGGGAAAAGCCTCGAAGATATGGGCACAGGGGACAAATTCCTGAACAGAACAGCAATGGCTTGTGCTGTAAGATCGAGAATTGACAAATGGGACCTAATGAAACTCCAAAGTTTCTGCAAGGCAAAAGACACCGTCAATAAGACAAAAAGACCACCAACAGATTGGGAAAGGATCTTTACCTATCCTAAATCAGATAGGGGACTAATATCCAACATATATAAAGAACTCAAGAAGGTGGACTTCAGAAAATCAAATAACCCCATTAAAAAATGGGGCTCAGAACTGAACAAAGAATTCTCACCTGAGGAATACCAAATGGCAGAGAAGCACCTGAAAAAATGTTCAACATCCTTAATCATCAGGGAAATGCAAATCAAAACAACCCTGAGATTCCACTTCACACCAGTCAGAATGGCTAAGATCAAAAATTCAGGTGACAGCAGATGCTGGCATGGATGTGGAGAAAGAGGAACACTCCTCCATTGTTGGTGGGATTGCAGGCTTGTACAACCACTCTGGAAATCAGTCTGGCGGTTCCTCAGAAAATTGGACATAGTACTACCGGAGGATCCAGCAATACCTCTCCTGGGCATACATCCAGAAGATGCCCCAACTAGTAAGAAGGACACATGCTCCACTATGTTCATAGCAGCCTTATTTATAATAGCCAGAAGCTGGAAAGAACCCAGATGCCCCTCAACAGAGGAATGGATACAGAAAATGTGGTACATCTACACAATGGAGTACTACTCAGGTATTAAAAAGAATGAATTTATGAAATTCCTAGCCAAATGGATGGACCTGGAGGGCATCATCCTGAGTGAGGTAACACATTCACAAAGGAACTCACACAATATGTACTCACTGATAAGTGGATATTAGCCCAAAACCTAGGATACCCAAGATATAAGATACAATTTCCTAAACACATGAAACTCAAGAAAAATGAAGACTGAAGTGTGGACACTATGCTCCTCCTTAGAAGTGGGAACAAAACACCCTTGGAAGGAGTTACAGAGACAAAGTTTGGAGCTGAGATGAAAGGATGGACCATGTAGAGACTGCCATATCCAGGGATCCACCCCATAATCAGCATCCAAACGCTGACACCATTGCATACACTAGCAAGATTTTATCGAAAGGACCCAGATGTAGCTGTCTCTTGTGAGACTATGCCGGGGCCTAGCAAACACAGAAGTGGATGCTCACAGTCAGCTAATGGATGGATCACAGGGCTCCCAATGGAGGAGCTAGAGAAAGTACCCAAGGAGCTAAAGTGATCTGCAACCCTATAGGTGGAACAACATTATGAACTAACCAGTACTCCGGAGCTCTTGACTCTAACTGCATTATGTATCAAAAGATGGCCTAGTCGGCCATCACTGGAAAGAGAGGCCCATTGGACACGCAAACTTTATATGCCCCAGTACAGGGGAACGCCAGGGCCAAAAAGGGGGAGTGGGTGGGTAGGGGAGTGGGGGTGGGTGGGTATGGGGGACTTTTGGTATAGCATTGGAAATGTAAATGAGCTAAATACCTAATAAAAAATTAAAAAAAAAAAAGAACTGTGTGAGATAGTGAGACAGGAAGATGATGAATTTGATTTCTGTGTATAAAAGCCCATTAAGAATGTAAGTCAATTCCAATTTGGTAAATGTTAAAAGTGAAACATAAAGAAGCAAATTTTGGAGGTTTTTCTGAAATGTGCTTTCACTTATTTTGTCTTTCATACTAATAGTCTTTGTGAAATAAATAAAGTGTAAGCCAGATGTTGTGGTGCATGCTTTTGATCCTAGCACTTGGGAATCAGAGTAGTTTGCTGCCAGCCTCCCAGCCTATTCTACAGAGTTATAGGAAATCCTGTGTCACCCTGGCTGGGCTGGAGCTCATTATGCAGAAACCCCCACCTAGAAGAACAATCACCAAAAAAAAAAAAAAAAAAAAAAAAAGGTATATAGGTACATTTTGTCAGGGAAATAACTTGTCCAATGAGTGGCTGTCAGTATTGATCATAGTGGCTAGCCTTATGTCATAACAACTCTACTTCCTAATAACTATCCTCATGTGGCCCCAGTTTTTCCTATATGATCTTGAATTTCTCTCAGTTTAAATGGCTCTGCACTGAAAACATTTCAGCACATATACTTGTTAATTGGAATGATGCAGTTGAGGGGGAAAAAATGACACTGGACAGTGATAACTATTCTGAAAGAGTTGTGTTTACACTGGGAGACTAAAGGAGAAAGGGGCTCTAAAACAACAAGGTAGGAAGTTTGCTTGACCACAGCAGAGACACAGGCAGTCCGTTTACTCCATGCAACAGGTGGAAAGGAGTAGTTATAGGCCAGTGGTGGTACAAAGAGAACACTTCATTTTTTAAAATCCACCTTTCAGTGAAATAAGCTGTGAAGTCATCTTGGAAAGCAAGCTGAGAATAAGGAGCTCCTAAAAGAGGGTATGAAATTCTATAGCTGTCTTGGAGACTGGGGAAGTTGACTGACCAGAAAAATAAAGCAGCACTGCCAGAGAGCATTCAAGGGCCCTCTTGAGATGTGTGGTCACAACTTCTAAGTTACATCAGTCAGAGTGCTATGTGTTTTTCTCTAGCCATGTTCAGCTGCTGAAGCATGGAGTAGATAGAGGTGTTTGAATTAGAGCAGCTACAAGTGTAGCAGAGAGTGACTGATGCAAGGCTGTGGAATCTAACCCCACTCCATGGGCAAGTGTGAAAGAGTATTTCAAGGAACTCCTAAGACTGTGGGGACCAGCAAATCTGGGACCTAGGGCAGCAACATGGACTGCTACCATGGCCCAGATAAATTGACAATTAAAATTAACCACCACAGAAAACCAGTTTAGGATATATGATTTTGTTTTATGTTTTAGTTCCTATTCATCTGAGTTACAGAGCGCACCGAGGAAATTGAAGTTCAGAGAAGTGTGAGAGCTGGACAGACTGAGAAACATGGTCCTTTCCTTTGTTCAGTGCAACAGATGGAATCCAGGGCCTTGTACATGCTGGGTAAAGATGTTAAGTCGGTGGTTCTCAACCTGTGGATGGCGACCCTCACCAGTCACATCTTAGATATCCTGTATATCAGACATTTACATCAATATCTATAATAGTAGCAGAATTACAGCTATGAAGTAGCAATGAAATAATTTTTTGGTTGGTGTCACCACATCATGAGGAACTGTATTAAAGGGTTGCAGCACTAGGAAGGTTGAGAACCACTGTAATCCACTCCCCAGCCTTATAGGGAGAAAATGTGCTGGATGAGAGTACTGTTTGAGTACATCTGTGCCCTACCACTTCATTCTGGGCAGGTTTTTCTTCTTTCTAGGTCCCCATCCTTTGAGTTTCTTTGTGACTACTTGTTTTAATTTAACATAAGATGTATCATGTGGCTTCCTTTCTCCTTACAATGGCTGGTAAACAAAAAACTCTTAAAAATGTTGGCTCTTAAAAATATTAGCTCTTGTTATGAAGACTCCTGTATCTATGAATTATCGCCCTCCTCTAATTATTAAGTATTATTACACTTAAATTTTTCATTTTATTTATCTATTTATTTTTTACAGACTTCTTCAGTTAGCTTATTGCCAAGTCAATATGGAAGTGTGGGTTATTTCATGAGCTGCTTGAAACAAGTAGTTCTCTACTTGGGAACAAACATACAGACTATTTCTAAAATTTTATGTAAGTATATTCTACTTTGATTTCTGTTGTTGTGACAAATATCCTGACATGAAGCAACTTAGAAAACGGAAGGGTTTATTTAGCTTACACTCCCAGGTTACTGTTTATCATTGGAAGGAATTCAAGGCACATATTCAAGCACATGTACCGTCAAAGCAGAAAGAGAAACAAACGGATATTTGCTTGCTCTCCCCTAGCTTTCTCTTACATAGTTAAGGACCATCTGAACAGGGAATGATGCCACTTACAATTGATGTCTTCCAAAATCAAGTAACAAACAAGATGATCCCCCACAGACATGACCGTAAGACAACTTCATCTAGAAAATTAATTTCTAGTTGAGGCTCTGAAGTGACTCCAGATTATGGCAAGTTAAAAATTATTAAAAACTGGGCTGGAGAGATGGCTCAGTGGTTAAGAGCACCGGCTGCTCTTCCGAAGGTCCTGAGTTCAAATCCCAGCAACCACATGGTGGCTCACAACCATCTGTAATGAGATCTGACACCCTCTCCTGGTGCATCTGAAGACAGCTACAGTGTACTTAGATATAATTGTAAATAAATAAATCTTAAAAAAAAAAAACTCAACAAAACAAAACAAAAAAAACACCTTACAAGTAATTAAAAAAAATTATTAAAAACTTAAACTAACATCAAGAATTAAGGCTGAGTGTAGTGGCACATGCCTTTAATTCTACCACTCAGGAGGCAGATCTATGAGAGTTTGATCTATATTATATTATATATTGATTATATATTATACTTATAAAAGTTTTTTGTATGAATTTCCTGAATAAAAATGTTAAAGCAAAAAACCCCTCTATTTTTATCAATAAAGAGGAAAAACAATGATTTAAAATGTTTATTTGTAGCCTCCCCCAGTCTTGAGCAGGCTGGCTCAGACCTTGCTGCCACTGAGAATGAGACCACCTGGGGTGGAGCCTTCCCACCTAGATGGTTCTATTGTGCTGTTCTTCTCCAAGACACTACTACCTGCTGAGAGGCTGAGAGACTCCTGGGAGACACCAGGCAACCCAGTGATTGACACCTTCTTGCCAAACTAGTGCTGTCAGACAAATTGCTTACAGGCTGGCGACAGGCATCAAGAGTGGACCTGTGAGAGATGGGCTTTCTCCCTTTATAAGCACAGCATTTCAGTAAACGTTGGGGTTTTTCTTTGTTTTTTTTTGTTTTTCGTTTTTCGAGACAGGGTTTCTCTGTGTAGCCCTGGCTGTCCTGGAGCTCACTTTGTAGACCAGGCTGGCCTCGAATTCAGAAATCTGCCTGTCTCTGCTTCCCAAGTGCTGGGATTAAAGGCGTGCGCCACCACGCCCGGCAACTTTGGGTTTTGATCAGCATTTGTCTTGTCCTCTTCCTTTTCTAGCCCTTTATTCTCTTTTAGCCCCAGTCTGCTTTTTAGGAGGACCTGGTTCGTGTGGCCCTGGGTGGTCACAGTTTGGTGCCCCAACGTGTAGCAGAATCAAATGAGGGAACACTGTCTTAGGTAGAGTTCCATGAGAAGGGAAAAACAAGAAGATCGTATCTGGCACAGTAAGCAACAGGTATTCATGCTAGCATTGGCTTTAAATTTCGTTTTTTAAATTGTTGCTGTAGGTGCGATAGAATACGGGCTAAGTTTGGACAGTGTTGACCAGGCGCTGATTCCACTTAGGGGCTGACAGCGGAAAATGGGAATAGAAAATTCTAAAGAGGTATTTGTCCACAGTCTTCAAGAGCTGCTTCAGGCGAGGAGTAGGGTTTGAAGAATAATTGTTAGAATTTTCAGATCAGATAGATTTTTGCTGCCCATGGTTCAGAGAAGAAGAAACTTTAGATAAGAAAATTTGGGAGAGAATTAGAGAAGCTCTGAGAAACACCCAGGCAGATAATTTCACCCTCTGCCTCTGGGCACTTGTAAAAGATGATATTGATGAAGAGACCTTGCAGGCGTCAGATAGTACCCAGGCAGAGCTTGAAGAATCTCAGGAAGAATGCCTGCCAGAGAGGACTTTCTCAGAAAAGGGCCCTCTCAACCCTAAATTAGAAAGATATAGAGACTCTAATGATGAGCATGTTAGACAAAGAAGATCATTCAGAAAAAGGAGCTGCCAAATATTTTGATGAGGATTGCCTCCTTGTGAACCTTCTGCTCCACCTATGGCCTCCACTATAGGAGTTGCTACATAAATGGACATGCACTAAGTAAATTAGAGTTTGAAATTAAGTTACAGAAATTGACTAATGAGCTTCGGGAGCTAAAAAAGATATCAAATACAGGGAAGAACAGCTATTCTGAAATGTACCAATCCCCGCTAGAAAGAGCTGTGAGTCAGGCTCTCGGGGAAAGGGCAGGACACATCTGATGCTAACCTTTCCTGTAGTTGAGATAATTGACCAGCAAAACAATAGTCAGACAATACCAGACTTTGTAGTTCAAGGTGATAAAGGAGTTAAAAACAGCTGTTGCACAATATGGCCCTATAGCTCCTTTTACACAAGCATTATTGGATACTGTCATGGAGTCAAATTTAACCCCCCAAGATTGGAAGACTCTATGTAAGGCTACTTTGTCAGGAGGAGATTTCTTACTTTGGAGTTCTGAATGGCAAGAAGCCAGTAAGAAAACTGCTGCTTTGAATGCTCAGACAGGAAACCCAGACTGGGATATTAACATGCTTTTAGGAGAAGGTCAATATGAAAGCAATGCTAATCAGATTGGGTTTCCTGTTGGGAGTGTACTCGCAGGTTGCTATGGCTGTCAGCTGTGCTTACCTACTAAAGGGGATCTCAGTGGAAGTGTAGCCAGTATTCGACAGTGTCCTGATGAGCTTTTCCAGGACTTTGTGGATAGGCTATTAAAAACAGCTAGTAGAATTCTTGGAGATTCTCAAATGGGAATTCCTTTCATTACGCAATTGGCTTATGAGAATGCTAACACAGCATGTCTGCGCCGCTATTCGGCCACAAAAAGGAAAGACTTAGCCGGGTATATCCGTCTTTGTGCAGAGATTGGGCCTTCATATAATCAGGGCTTGGCCTTGGCTGCTGCTTTGCAAGGAACCATTGCTTGCACAGAAACGAGGGAATAATGCATGTTTTAAGTGTGGAAGTTTGGGTCATTTTAAAAATGATTGTCCTAGGAGTAGAGGTGCCAAGAGCAGGCAATCAGGCCGTGCTCCAGGAGTTTGTCCTCAATGCAGGAAGGGCAACCACTGGGCTAGGGAATGTAAATCCAAGACAGATATTCAGGGCTGTCGGTGCCAGGAAATGAGAAGAGGGGCCAGCCTCAGGCCCCAAGATACCCACAGCAGGCAGCTTATGGGGCCATGAAGCTGCTGCCCAGCCAAGTAAGTCCATTTTTGAACTTATCAGGGCAACACCAGGAAGTGCAGGATTGGACCTCTGTTCTACCACCCACACAGTATTAACCCCAGAAATGGGAGTTCAAACTCTGCCTACAGGAGTTTTTGGACCTCTACCTGCAGAAACTTGGGGATTTCTTTTAGGCCAAAGCAGTTCTATTGTAAAAGATCTGCAGGTTTATCGAGGTGTTATAGATAATGATTATGAGGGAGAAACTAAAATCATGGCTGCTTCCCCTCATGGTATTATAACTGTACCTGCTAATCAAAGAATTGCTCAACTTATCTTAGTTCCCTTACATCTGCTACCGTCCAGATTTGTTAAGAATGAGAGAGGACAAAGTGGCTTTGGTTCCTCTGATGTGTACTGGGTTCAATCTATTACTAATCAGGCCTAACCTTAAATTGATAATTGAAGGAAAAAAGCTTTGAAGGATCTAAAGTAACAATTATTAGAGGACAAGATTGGCCTTCACCTTGGCCTTTGTCTGATATGCTTACTCACCTCCAAGGAATTGGTTATGCCAATAACCCAAAACAAAGCTCTAAATTGCTAACCTGGAGAGATGAGGAGGGCAATTCAGGACAGATTCGGCATTATGTTATGACAAATTTGCCTGTTACTCTCTGGGGAAGAGATCTCTTGTCACAGATGGGCATTATAACATGCAGTCCTAATGAGGCAGTTACTAAGCAGATGCTAAGACAAGGATTTTTGCCTGGTCAGGGGCTAGGAAAGGAAGGACAAGGTATTAAGACTTTTTTTTTTTAAGATTTATTTATTGTTATGAATAAGTACACTGTAGTTGTCTTCAGATGCACCAGAAGAAAGCATCAGATCTCATTACAGATGGTTGTAAGCCACCATGTGGTTTCTGGATTTGAACTCAGGACCTCTGGAAGAGCAGTCAGTGCTCTTACCCACTGAGCCATCTCGCCAGCCCCGAGTATTAACGCTTTTGAAGGTCCTAAACCTCACTCTAACACAAGAGGCTTGGGGTATTTTCAGTAATGGCCACTATCTTGACTGCATCCTATGCTGATAAAATTCAATGGCTTAATAATATTCTGGTGTGGGTTGATCAGTGGTCTTTACCTAAAGAGAAAATAGAAGCCGCCTCTTCGCTAGTGCAGGAGCAATTAGAGGCAGGGCATTTAGTAGAATCTCAGTCTCCTTGGAATACTCCAATATTTGTTACCAAAGAAAAAATCTGGTAAATGGAGATTGTTACAAGATCTAAGAAAGATTAATGAAACCATGGTACCTGTGGGAGCTTTACAACCTGGGCTTCCATCTCCGGTAACCATTCCTAAAGAATATTATAAAATTGTGGTAGATCTGAAGGATTGTTTCTTTACTATTCCTTTGCACCCTGAGGATTGTGAAAGATTTGCTTTCAGTGTTCCTTCTATTAATTTCAAGGAACCTATGAAAAGATATCAATGGACAGTTCTTCCACAGGGCATGGCTAATAGTCCTACCTTATGTCAAAAGTTTGTGGCACAAGCCATTCAGCCTGTAAGACAACAATGGCCTATGATATCATTGTTCATTACACAGATAATGTATTATTAAAGGGAAAAGATCCTCAGAACTTGCTTTTATGTTATAGAGATTTACAACAGGCCTTAGAGGATAAAGGACTGCAAATAGCTCCATAAAAGGTACAGACTCAAGATCCTTATAATTATTTGGGTTTTAGACTTACAGATCAAGCTGTTTTTCCCCAGGATATAGTTATTTGCAGGGACAGCTTAAAAACTTTAAATGATTTTCAAAAATTGTTAGGTGATATTTATTGGTTTTGCCCCTATTTAAAGCTTACTACAGGGGAATTGAAACCTTTATTTGATATTCTTAAAGGGAGTTCTGATCCTACCTCCCCTAGATCTTTAACTTCAGAAGGATTGCTGGCCTTACAACAAGTAGAAAGAGCTACTGAAGAACAATTTGTTACTTATATAGATTACTCTTTACCTTTACATCTGTTAATTTTAATACGATTCATATGCCTACAGGATTGTTGTGGCAAAGGGCTCCTCTAATGTGGATACATTTGAGGATATCTCCTAAACGTAATATCCTGCCATATTATGAAGCAGTAGCCCAGATGGTTATACTTGGAGGGAAGCAGGCACTAACTTATTTTGGCGAAGAGCCAGATATCATTGTTCAGCCTTATAGTGTAGATCAAGATACTTGGCTGAAGCAGCACAGTATGGATTGGTTGCTTGCTCAAATAGGATTTATAGGAACTATAGATAATAATTATCCTCAAGATAGGCTGATACATTTTTTTAAATGTACATGAGGTGATATTTCCTAATATGACCTCAGCCTTTGTATAATGCTCTTTTGATTTTTACTGACGGTTCCTCTAAAGGGCGAGCCGGATATCTTATGAATAACCAACAGGTAGTCATAGAAACTCCTGGGCTCTCAGCTCAGTTAGAATAGCTGACAGCGGTACTGAATGTTTTTCAGTCTGTGAATGATGCTTTTAATATTTTTACTGATAGCTTATATGTTGCACAATCAATTCCCTCATTGGAGACTTGTGGTACATTTAACTTTAATATGCCAGCAGGATCTCTGTTTTCACAATTGCAAAACATCACTCTTGCTCGGGAAAAAATCCGTTTTATATTGGTCATATACGAGCTCATTCTGGTCTTCCTGGACCTTTAGCTGCAGGCAATGATTGCATTGATAGAGCTCTAATAGGAGAGGCCTTAGTTTCAGACCCTGTTGCATTGGCTAGATGTGATCATGATAAATTTCATCTCTCTAGACATACCTTAAGACTCCGACATAAGATCACTAAGGAGCAGGCAAGAATGATTGTAAAACAATGCCCTAAATGTATTACATTATCTCCAGTTCCGCATTTAGGAGTAGTCCACGAGGCCTTATGCCCAATCATATTTGGCAAATGGATGTAACCCATTATGCAGAATTTGGAAAATTAAAATATATACACGTTTGTATTGACACTTGTTCAGGCTCTCTTTTTGCTTCTCTACATACGGGAGAGGCCTCTAGAAATGTAATTGATCATTGTTTACAAGCCTTTAATGCTATGGGATTGCCTAAAGTCATTAAGACAGATAATGGGCTATCCTATACTGGCGACAATTTTATTTCATTTTGTAAGGAATTTGATATCAAACATAAAACTGGAATTCCTTACAACCCAATGGGACAAGGAATTGTTGAACGTGCTCATCACATTCTGAAAAATTGGCTTTTAAAAACAAAACAGAGGCAATTATATCCCCCAAGGTCACCAAAAGCACATCTCGCTTTTGTCTTGTTTTAAATTTTTTGCAAACTGATGTTAAAGGTCAGTCTGCAGTAGCATCCTTACTTCCAGTTCTTATGCCATGGTTAAATGGCGGGGCCCATTAACTAATATGGGGAATGGTCCAGACCCTGTTTTAATTTGGGGAAGAGGTTCTGTTTTTTTTTTTTGTTTGTTTGTTTTTAACAAAAAGAAGACAGAGCGCAATGGCTGCCTGAAAGATTGGTTCGT
Organism: Mus musculus; assembly: GCF_000001635.26. NCBI lineage: Eukaryota > Metazoa > Chordata > Mammalia > Rodentia > Muridae > Mus > Mus musculus. The sequence goes on along the minus strand of NW_016097312.1, from coordinate 57,425 downwards.
CAAGTGGACACAGACCCTGAATCTTCTAGTAAGTATGATTCCAACCTTGATGATGGCTAAAAATCTTTTTTAGCCAGAAGAGTTAATTTGGAGCAAAGCCTCCACTTCCAGAGAATTTACAGCCTTTCTGTTGATGAGGCCAGAGTTTGAGCTTGATCATTGCTAATTTGCAACTGAATATAGTACCTGGACTTCCCCCAAAGAAGCCTTTATCCTGTTGCTTTTCAATTCTCTGCTTTGTATTTCAAGTAGGTCAGTCACCGCCCTACAGCCTGTCTCCACCAAGCTTGAAACCTCGCCTCCACCAAGCACAGGTGGCAGAAATTCATCGATATGAAGAAACATATTGAGTATATATTGTGGCTTTGGTCTGATTGGGAATAAGGTGTGCTATGAAGGCCGGTTAGTCAATGATGGGTCACTGAGATTTCTGGACTATTTCAAAATCTAAGACAGACATATGTGCTAAGAGGCCGTGGTTTATTAATAATAAACCACAGAGTCATGTTTGTGCAAAATAAACACAAGCAAGCTGCACATACTCTCCTTGACAAATAGGAATAGTTCATAGAAAATCTAAGTTCCAAGCCAGGCATGGACGCCAGCCACCATAATTCCCAGGCAGGACTATGGAGCATAAATAAATTTTATGCCCCAGTCCAGCTAATTTTTATTATATATTTAGGGAGGAATTGGAGCCTCCCCCAGTCTTGAGCAGGCTGGCTCAGACCTTGCTGCCACAAAAATGAGACCACCTGGGGTGGAGCCTTCCCATCTACCTAGATGGTTCTATTGTACTGTTCTTCTCCAAGACACTGCTACCTGCTGAGAGGCTGAGAGATTCCTGAGACAGCAGGCAACCCAGTGATTGACACCTTCTTGCCAAACTAGTGCTGTCAGACAAATTGTTTACAGGCTGGCAACAGGCATCAAGAATGGATCTGTGGGAGATGGGCTTTCCCCCTTTATAAGCAGAGCATTTCAGTAAACTTTGGGTTTTGATCAGCATTTGTCTTGACCTCGTCCTTTTCTCACCATTTATTCTCTTTTAGCCCCAGCCTGCTTTTCAGGAGGACCCGGTTCCTGTGGCTGCGGGCAGTCACATTTATTCTTAAAAAGTTTATTCTTATCAAGCTTATGGGTTTAGTGAGCACCCAATTAAAAAAGAAGCAACATATAATCAAAATATTTAAAAGCTAGGGATCAGGGATCTCCACATGTTTTTGTAGCACTACTAATCATAGCCAAAAAGTAGAATTAACCACCAAGAGATGAATAGAGAAACAAACTGTGGTACATAACTACAATGAATATTATTCAGCCTTAAAAGGAGAAATTCTCAAACATAATATTAACAGACACCAAGGAATCAAAAAAAGGACAGAAACATATATGAAGTGTTTAGTCAAATTTACAGGGCAGGAAGCAGAACAGATACTTTCTCTTTTGTAAGATGAAAAATGTTCTGGAGGATGTTGCAAAAATGATGTGTGCATACTTAATATTACTAACTACATAGTTAAAAATGTCCAAGATGGTAAATTTTACATTATATTTTTAAAAACTCAAAAATCTGTAGAATTGCTTTTCTAAGACTTAAAAAAAAAAAACCAAAAACACCAACCACTTCTAGAAAAGAAAATAAAGCCAAGAAAACTTTGAAATGATAGTAAAGAGAAACTAGTGTAGTTAGATAGTAAATATAGTATGAAATTGCAATAATTAGAATAGTGTGGTAGTGAAATTAAAATTAATTGTGTATTAGCAAAAACTCAGTATTGAAATGGTAACACCATAATTTAGTGAGGAAAGACAATTCTGGTGGGAATTTAGAAGAACAGGACACTGTGTTGCATTGTTTTTATTATTAATTTAATATATAACCTGGAGTTAACTAGGAAAAGGGTACCTCAATTGAAAACCTGCATTGATCAGATTGGCCTGTGGATATGTCTAGACCATTATCTCAATTGCTAACTGATGTTAAGAGCCCAGCCCAACGTGGGTGGTGCTACCAGAGGCAGGGCTGTATAAGAAAGGTAGCTAGCTGCCCATGAGCCACACAGTGAGCCAGTAAGTAGTGTTCCTCTACAATTTCTGCCTGACTCCCTTCAATGATGAATTGTGACCTGTAAGTATAAGCCAAATAACACACTACACCCCTGCTTTTGTTTCGGTCAGAGTGTTTTATTACAGCAACAGAAAAGTAGCTAATACAAATGCCAAGAGAAATGTAGTCATTTTGGAAGCCCAAGCCCTTGTTTCAGAGGGAAATAGGAGCCCTACTGAGATCTGGGCTAGAAGTCATTTCTATCACAGCCTGGTAAAGAACCTAGCTCCACTCTGCCTCTGTCCTGAAAATATAAGTGAGAATGGCTTAAAAGTAGTGGACTACTAAGTTGTTTGGCAGGTAAATTTCTAGACAGCATAACATTCAAGGCGGTGGCCTAGTTACTACTGTTTATTGCTCTTAGAATGATGCACAGTTACAGAAGAGAGCAGGGAAACATGGAAAAAGTCCATGTTTGGCAAGGAAAGGATTGTGAGTTTAAGAATTCAGAAAGGGGCCAGGGAGAAGCCTATGTGGTAAACATGCTTGCCACAAAAGCCTGGAAATCTAGTTTGGTTCCATAACTCATGTAAAGAAAGAAAAAAGGAGAGATCTGAGTGCACAAAGCTCCTCCTACCTCCAAATGTATGCTATAGCATGACCTCATGGTAACCCATCATGCAACACACATAATAAAGATGCAGAAAAGGCACAAGTGAAGACAGCAGCTGCAATTGTTAGAGACTAGTGCCTTTAAGAGAAACCTTGCATTCTGTAATGACATAACCAGGAAAGGTGTCCTTGACTAAGAAGATCATTATCATCACCATCTCTGCCCATTGAAGGCTATTGTGAAAAAGGCAACTTTAAAAGGAGAGAGCCTGAACTGGAATGAAAGAGGAGGTTCCCTGATCAAACAAACAAACAAACAAACACAAAACAAACAACAACAAAACCCCACATGCCTATGAAAGTGTGTTCTCAGCCTGAATCGCCTCACTACAGTAGGAAGTCATATCTGTGGTATATAAGGGAACCAGCTACATCTGAAGCTAGCAGCAGAACTTGGCATCATTATTTAAACAGTACTAGTTTTGCAGGCATGCAAAAGAAGAAAGCATTGTGTGTCCCGCACCATGGTTCCAGAAGGACGCTGAGGCCAGGCAATTGTGTGTCAGGGTTAGAGTCTCTACATGGTGGCCCTAAGAAGTCACAGTATAAAAGCCGAGAAGGTGGAGCCAGCTACAACAGAGATCCCCAGGACTATAGGGTCTGAGTATACCTAAGAAAGCTACAGGCACTGAGTACAGCTGGCCCAAGAACAAGGTCCCATTTGCTGTAGGCAAACCTGGAGGGAAGGGACTACTCAAGGCTACTACAATCTAAACTATCTTAGTTAACTTCTATTGCTGTGCTAAAACACCATGATCAACACAACTTAGAGAAGAAAGTGTTTATTTGGGGCTTTTGGTTCCAGGGGGATAAGACTCTATCTCTGTCACAGTAGGGAAGCAAGGCAAGAGCATCTAGAGAGCTGATGAGAACTCACATTTTGAACCTTAAGCTGGAAACAGAGAAAGCAAACTGAAAATGACACATGGCTTCTGTAACTTCAAAACCAGCTTCCAGTGACATATTTCCTCCAGCAAGACCACCTCATAATCCTACCTAAACAGTGCCAGAAACTGGGGACCAAGTATTCAAATGCCTAGGAGTATGGAGGGGCATGTATCATTCAAACCACCACATTCCACTCTCTGACCCCTATAGACTTGTGGCTATGTCAATAACACAAAAGGTATTTAGGGGATCCCAAGATTCAAAAGTCCCCTTACTCTTTTAGTTGCAATGCTGCTTAAAAGTCCAGAGTCTCTTCTCAGACTCCACAATCTCTTAATTGTAACTCCCCTGTAAAATAGAAAAACAATTTACTTCCAAAATACAGACACAAAATATACACTACTATACCAAAAGGAAGGATCAGGATATAATGAGAATACTGGACTCAAGGAAGACAAACAGAAATTCAGCAGGACAAACTCCAAACCCCATAGTTCCATGCCTGATGTCAAAGGGCTTAGATCACTCTGCCCTTCCAGTTCTGCTGCTGGTAGCATACTTTTGTCCCTTGGGCTGGTTTCCTTCCCTGTGCACAACTCTAGGGAGAGATGTCCCATGGCTCACAGCTCCAAAACCTTGGGTTCTCTAACATAACAGAGATTCCCTTCCACGGCTTCCGACAATGGTCTTTATGGAAGGACAGCCTTGCCATATACTAGTTGGCCTCATATATTAGCTGACTCTCTGAAACTGGGAAATTCTATTATCCTTCGTGACTCGAAAAGCAGTGTCCACATGGACAGCCAAGTTTGGCTGTCAGTTTGAGACAGATACTTAGTCGTTCCATTCATTGATTCATTGATTCATTCATTCAGTCTCTGTCTTTATACTTTTTTAAAATTACATAGTCTCTATATTTACATTTCAAATGTTATCCCCTTTCCTTTCCAAAAACATCCTATCGCATCCCCCCTTCCCCTGCTCACCCACCCACCCACCCACTCTCGCTTCCCTGTCCTGGCATTCCCCTACACTGGGGCATCCAGCCTGCCCAGGTCCAAGGGCCTCTCCTCCCACTGATGTCTAACAAGGCCATCCTCTGCTGCATATGTAGCTGGTGCCATGAGTCCCACCATGTGTACTCTTTTGTTGGTGGTTTAGTTCCTGAGAGCTCTGGGGGTACTGGTTAGTTCATATTGTTCTTCCTCTTATAGGACTGCAAGCTTGTTCAGCTCCTTCTGTCTTTTCTCAAGCTCTTCCATTGGAGACCTGTGCTCATCCAATACTTGGTCACTTTAAATGCAGAAGCTTCTGTTTATCCTTTCTAGGAGCAGAAAATTGCTTAGGCCGTTTCCATTTACAAGTTGGTACCCTTCCCTGTATTTCAATATAGATCGGTTATTCATCTCATTATCTCTTACAGCATTAGCTGAAACAGTAAGTCTCCTGGTGCCTTTTTTTTTCCTCTTCAAAAAGTATGTTTTCAAGCTGGAGAGATGGCTCAGCAGTTAAGAGCACTGACTGCTCTTCTGAAGGTCCTGAGTTCAAATCCCAGCAACCACATGGTGGCTCACAATGATCCATAATGAGATCTGATGCCCTCTTCTGGTACATCTGAAGACAGCTATGGTGTACTTAAATATAATAATAATTTTTTTTTAAAAGTATGTTTTCTTTTTGCCCAGTTGCTCCTTTCCCTGTAGATTAACTTAAGAGTAATTACTAACAACTGCATGACAAGTAATTATTAGGCTATCTTGAATTCTCCTCTGCCAAAGAAATTAGTCCATTACTTTTAAATTTAGCCTCAGGTAAGTTCTTAAACCATGGGCAGAAAGCAGCTACATCTCCCCCCCCCCCCCACATAGCATAGGAATGTTTTGTAGCCCAGTAGTTAACCTTGTTCCCTTCTAAACCTGTTGAGCTGGGCCTCCATGGTTTGCAAAGCTCCTATTAGGATGAGCTGGTAAGCCTATTTACAGCATTCTATGGCTTATGTAGTACAATGTCGCAAAGCCTTCCACATTCCACCCAGACCCCACATGTTAGGGTTCTTCACAGCACCAGGCCACTCTCTGGTATCAAGTTCTGTTCTGTATTAGATACTTTTGCATTGCTGTGACAGAATACCATGGCCAAGGCAACTTACACAAAGAAGGGTTTATGGCTTATAGTTCTAGAGGGGTAAGAGTTTATCACTATTACAGGGGCAAAGCATGGCAGCAGGCAAGCTAGATGGCCAAGAGCTTATATCTCAAAGTGTAGGCAGAAGGCACACTCCAACTGCCTGAGTCTTCAAACTCTTCAAGCACACCTTCAGTGACATACTCTTCCAACAAGAGGACACCTCCTATACCTTCCCACAGAACACCACCAACTGGAGACCAAGTATTCAAAGGAACAAAATAGGGGGTGTTATTTCAATCAAACCACCACACATATGATGCTATCAAGATCTCCAGACAACAAATAGAGCTTCAGGTCTTGGGGTTTGGATTGAGTCTTCTGTCTTGCTTTAGCCTGATTTGTCCTGTAGGGCAAGTGGAACCATATCACCAGAAAAAACTGGGAAGGTTGAGAGGATTCAGAGACCCCAGTACTTTTTGTATCTGAGAAAGGTAGGTGTTATCATCTACTGCCTATCCGGTTCATGCCCTGGAGCCCATGACCACGACACCCCACAGGAACAGCACAGAATACAGAGTACGACATGCTAATGAGGTATCTAGATGGGCTGGCTCCAAGGGTTTAGCCAAAAAGCTTCCCCCCCCCCAACATTCCTTCCTGCAAAAAGTACTTAATCTTTGATCCACCCTCAGTAAACCATATGCACCCATTTCCCATGATGAACAATAAACAAACAGATTGAACAAGCAAGGGCTGTCTCTCTCATCAAGAACCACAGTCCAGGGACTCACCCTTGAGCTAAGCCAGAGTCCTCTAACCCCCACTCCTGGGCTTGCTGCCGTACTGTCCAGCCTCCTTGTTCTGACTCTGTAAGGTTCCCACTGGTGACTAGTCGCCTGGGAGTTTAGGGATTCTTGCCTCCTCACCCTCAGCCTGTCTCCTTTCTTACCTGGGCTGGGGTCCCCATCTTAAACTGTGTTCTGCCATGCCCATACCCCAAAGGCAGTGAGGGAATGTAACCTAACACCTCTGCTTTTTGTCAGTCCCAAAGGCAAGGCGAAATGCGGAACCACACTGTCTTTGCTATGTTCCTATTCTTTTCTTTTGGAAATAGCTTTTCTTATCCTGTACCTGGGAAATATGCAACTTGTTCTTTAACTCTGTGGTGGTTAAGAGGACTCAAGAGTCTCAGAAGAGACTCTGGAATTTTCAACAGTTTTGAAATTTGATATTGATATGAATGAATTCTGCATTAAGGTGAGCATGAGCCTATGGAGTCCAGAGGCAGGAAATTTTGACTTAAAAATATGTTCGGATATCATGCAGACAAAGGGTTGACTTGTAATAGTTAATCTTGATTATAAGCTTGAAAATATTTAGAATCACCTGGGTGATATACCTCCCATGCCTTTGAGGGCATTACCAGAGAGGTTGAACTGAGGAGGGAAGACCCATTCTGAATGTGGGCGGCATCATTCCCTATATAAAATCGCTAGCTGTTTTACAACAGTAACCAGTTCTCTAAACTCCCTGCCAGCCCTCCTCCCAGTTTCTTACCCAGCCCCTTCAAACATTTCTTCCCTCAGCTTCCCAACAGTCTGATTAAACCGTCCCTTCTCCCAGTTTTCCCAATAGTAGCACCTCCAAATTATAACAGCTGTTCTAGCCTATTTGCTCAGATCAGCTTCTCCCACTTCAACTGTCTCCTAACAATATCTTTTCCACTAACTGCCTTCTCTTCCCACTCTGGTAGCCCAGTTCCCGTTCTCAGCCTCAGCTGGCTTTTTAATATCCGATCCTGTTCCCAGAAATTTAGGAGGCAACTAACACTGAAAAGTTACAGATAGACTTCTTCTTTTTAAAATCTTTGTCTTTTTCTTAAGATTTATTTATTTTATGCATATGATTACACTGTCCCAGTCTTCAGACACACCAGTAGAGGTCATGGGATCCCATTATAGATGGTTGTGAGCCACCATGTGGTTGCTGGGATTTGAACTCAGGACTTCTGGAAGAACAGTTAGTGCTCTTAACCCCTGAGCCATCTTGACTAGTAACTGGGGATCCTTTAAAGGATCAGGCACTCACACTATACCCTGGGCCAAGCTCCTGGACCAAATGGCAAGAAGAAAGCAAATGCAACACCAGCATTCATCCCTCTCTCCTTTCTAAAGATGAAATGGGACTGGACACTCATGTATTTGCTGCCAAGCTGGACTGGACTTTCAAACAGTAAACCAAAGTAAGTCCTTCCCTCAAGTGTTTCGGGTTTTTTTTTTTTTTTTTTGGTTAGAAATTTTACTACTGTAATGAGAAAAAGTAGCTAATACAATGCCCCTACACCTTTAGTTACCGATATGCTTGCAAATAATTGACCTCTGAGTACTTCCCAATCATAAATGATTTCTATATTAATTCTTTTGTATGCTTCCAAATTCTACTTTTAGTTACTAGGCTAAAAGTCACTCTATGAAAAGTCAAGGAACTACTAAGAGGAACACTATTTGGGGATTATAATTATATCTTTCATTGATAGTGTGGTAGGTGCAATGACTCCCAAAGATAACCACAACCTAATGCCCCAAATCTGTGAATATATAATATGGCAGAAGACTATAGATGTAACTCAAAGTCTTTCTATAGTGAAGTGACTGAAATTTATAGATGGGTCCCTGTTTAGTGAGACAAGCCCTTAAAAGACACGCCAACTTAAGGAATAAAGATCAGGAATTCAGGACAAGCTTGGCCAACATCAGATTCTGTTTCAAAATCAACCAATCAACTAAACAATGGAGCAACAACAACAACAACAAAGTACATGCTGGCAGGTAAAACAAGAATAAAGAAAAACAAATCTAATTTGAAAATTTTTAAATATTCAAAAAGTTGGGGATAGCAGAGTGGCTCTGTTGGTAAAGCGCTTGCCTGGCAAGCATAAGGATCTGAGTTCACTCTCCAGAGCCTATGTTTAAAACAACAGCTGGAGGGCATGGAGGCACACACCTTGAATTCTAGGACTCAGAAGGCAGAAACAGGAGATTCTCTACGAGTACTAGGCCAGCCTGGTGTGCTACATAGTGAAAGACTGTCTTACCACACTCCCCTCAAAGGCAAGCATGATAACATTTGGATTTTTTTCCTAAATTTTTATTTTTATGAACATTGGTGTTTTACCTGTACGAATGTCTTTGCGAGAGTACTGGATCCCCTGGAACTGAGGGACAGTTGTGAGCTGCAATGTGGGTGCTGGGAATTGAACCCAAGTCTTTCTGAAAGAGTGGTTAGGGCTCTTAATCACTAGGCCATCTCTCCAGCCTCAAGCATGATAGAATTTGTAATAGAAACACAGGACAGGCAGAGACAGATGGATCTAGGCCAATTAGAAACCTCATCTTAAAAAAAAAAAAAAAAAGTAGAGAGCACCTGAGGCATGACACCTGAGGCTGTTCGACCTCCACATGTGCTTGTGGGCAAACAATTCAGAAAGTCAAATGTATGATGGACAAAGTTGCCTATAGAGGCAAGAAGCCAGCAATCTACTTATTCAGGTGCAGCATAGTTACACCGAAGTAAATTCTGAACAATCTCTGGAAGGAAAGACTCTCTTAGAATAGAGGTACAGGTAGAACTGTCCCCATCCTCAATACATTGAACTTCCACATTTTGTTATATGATGACACTAAATTTAGTGACACTAAATCATTATGGCAGTAACTGTGAAGGCACAAATCAAAGAGAAACGCCAGCAAGTTGAGCAGAGATGAGTAGAAGGTTGCAAAATCTTAATATGACTGAGCTGCTAAACTATCTCTTTTTTTTGGGGGGGGGAGGGGTTGAGACAGGGTTTCTCTGTATAGAAAAACTGTCCTGGAACTCACTTTGTAGAACAGGCTGGCCTCGAACTCAGAAATCCGCCTGCCTCTGCCTCCTGAGTGCTGGTATTAAAGGTGTGTGCCACCACGCCTGGCCTAAACTATCTCTTTTTAACCTCTGGATTTAAAACAGTATCTTTCCAATTTAAGCTGCTGATTGTCAAGTTCTGTTACTTTTACACTGACCAACCAAAACTAAGTTGGACCAGGCCGAGTGACTGACTGTGAAGGGTTTATAATAGCTACTTAGGCTTACGTCCAAGTTTTTGGTTTGAGATGCTGAGTAGAATGTTGGTTATAAAAAGTAGTAGAGGTGGAAATTGGGGCTGGGGGGGTGGGGAGTACATAGTGGGAGAGAAAAGCATAGGAAGGCATAGAAAGGAGGGAGGGAGGAGGGGATGTCTGCTGCTAGACATGTGGATTCGCAGATTTCATGGAACTGATTATCAAAGAGTGTATTTAGTATATAATAGATGAGTGTACACAGACCTCATTTAGTAAGTTTAATTTCAATCTACAGATGTATGAAAAGACATACCTTATCACACCTTCATAACTTCAAACTCTCTTGGAGGAGTCTGAGAATCAGGCCAAAACAATGGAATCCAGGCAGAAATAAATGTCCTAATTGGAGGAGTTCTAGGGTGCCTGTTTTCTATTTTTTAAAGACTTTGAAAACACATAGGCACTATTTTTAAAAAGGAAGAACCTTAACTTCTTTCTAGATTGTATAAACTTATTTTGACTTGCATATTTTAATTTTTAAGAAATACATTAGTGGCTGAGATAGGCTGAAATATACAAATTCTGGATCTATGAAAAATAAAGACTGTTAAAGCAATGTGTTAGTCAGGGTTTCTATTCCCGCACAAACACCATGAGCAAGAAGCAAGTTGGGAGGAAAGGGTTTATTCAGCTTACACTTCCACACTGCTGTTCATTACCAAAGGAAGTCAGAACTGGAACTCAAGCAGGCCAGGAAGCAGGAGCTGATGCAGAGGCCACAGAGGGATGTTTCTTACTGGCTTGTTCAGCTTGCTTACTTATAGAACCCAAGACTACCAGCCCAGAGATGTTACCGTTCACAAGGGGTCCTCCCCCTTGATCACTAATTGAGAAAATGCCCCACAGCTGGATCTCATGGAGGCATTTCCCCAATTGAACTCCTTTCTCTGTGATAACTCCAGCCTGTGTCAAGTTGACACACAAAACCAGCCAGTACAAACAACTATGACAGAATTTTTTCCAGTAGTTGAAAGAAATCTGAGTCATCCATTAGCTATACATATAGGTAGATTAGGAATATATGAGTAATCCATTGCTAAGTTTCAAAGAATTACTCCTGGCCATATTTTATTGGTAGTAGGTTGTCCCAAAAAATTCAGAGGACTCTAATCACCAAAAAGAAAATAAGTAATACAGGAAAAATAACCTTTTGAGGAATATATTAGACCTCAACAAAAAGGAAGATAAGGGCAACCCTGCTGGTAATTACGTATGTATGAGGCAGAGAGGAGTGATCGCCTGCCATCCAATCTATCGAAAAGAAAAAATTGTCATAGCTGAAGCAGGTGACAAAAAGACACAAGGACCTATGAGAATTGACTGATGATTCTAAAAGGAAGAAACAGTGGTTGGCTTTGGAGCAGCTGCTGTACTAGGCTTATAAACAGCAGCATTTATCATCAAAGGCATGTATCTACAAAGAACAGAAATTATAGGCAAAGATAAAAGGAAACTACCTGAGCATCAAGCAAAATACATCACAAAGTAAAACTGGTTTGTGAAAAATGGGTATAACAGGAAAAAATGTATACCTTAATCTACTTGGCTTTGTCCTAATGGAACTGTGGTCACTCCCTTGGCACAGTGTCCCTACCATCCTTCACTCACTTGATATAGTTTTCTTTCATGCATCCTATCCTCCAGTTAAACTGGACTAGATCAAAGTTCCCAGTTCAGCCTGGGCTTCCCTACTCTTGTTCTCTGTTCATGCTGACTGATCTCTGCCCTTGAAGAGTCTATCAATGCTTCTTGTTTACTTTTTTTCTCTTTCATTATTTCCTGATTCTACAACCACAAAATAGTCTTTGGATCCTCTTCTGCTCCTATTAAAATAATGCTACTCTGCTCTAAATTATAATTCTTCTTATGTCTTCCTTACGATATCCCAAATTCCTTAAAGCAGACAGGTAATGGATCCTGCCTCTGATTTCAATGTCATCAAAATTAAATGAGTAATGGAAAGTTTTTACATTAGTGATAAAAGCATTCATAGACAAAAGCCTTTAAAAGAACATACAAGAGTAAGTCTCTTAAATAAACATTTTTATTCAAATGTTTCTCTTCCTGTTGATGAAATAAGGCAATTTGTAAGAAATAACTAGGAATTATTCAATAGAGACAATAGTGAATCAAGACTGTCATCTAGAATTTCTAGATCCTGCTTTTTAGTCACTTAGGCTTTTTCTGGCTGCTTTCTCTGTATTTACTAGAGTGGCAAGAAGAATAAGCTCTTTTGTGAATATTTCATATTTTAGCATCATTCAAAACTGTCTTCCCCTAAAAAAACATTCGTTTGAATATCATCCCTAGCCCTTACAACTTCACAATCAGTAACGATTTTCCTGATTCATAGAACAGGAAAACACTATATGCCATGTAATGCATATTCAATTTAATCTAAAAAGCAAAACTCTATTTGACAGATTTCTTTGGGTTATGAAACTATAGCCACTGGTCACTACATAATTCCAACTGATTAAAAATATAGACGATGGGGCTGGAGAGATGTCTCAGTGGTTAAAAGCACTGACTGCTCTTCCAAAGGTCCTGGGTTCAATTCCCAGCAACCACATGGTGGCTCACAATCATGTACAATGTGATCTGACGTGCTCTTCTGATGTGTCTGAAGACAGCTAGAGTGTACTCATACACATAAATCTTTAAAAAATATAGATATTTCAATATATATTCTCCAGAGTAAAACATATCCTGAGGAATAGTTTATAAGAGTCTTCACCAGTTTAAAAAAATCCAAAGTCTGATAGGCAAGAGGCAGTGAAATACTAAAAGGGCAATATTAAAGCTGACAATGGTGGTGTAGACCTTCAATCCCTGCAGAGGGGCAGAGGGGCAGAGGGGCAGAGGGGCAGAGGGGCAGAGGGGCAGAGGGGCAGAGGGTCTCTGAGAGTTTGAGGCCAGCCTGTTCTACAAAGATAGTTCCAAGATAGCCAGAACTACACAAACTCTGCCTCAAAACAACAACTAAACAACAACAGGGGGCAAAATTAATTAAGAAAAGATTCCCATGGAACACAAAAAGTTTAAATCCAGAGAATAATTTATTAACCAGTAGAGTAGGCTGTTAGTCATACAATACGCATGCTCTTCTCGAATCTCCTGCTCCAGTTATCCAACTTTTCCCTTCATGATTAACTTTTCCTAGTCTGTTACTCTACCTCTCATCTCCAGACTTACACTGGAACCTACTAGAAGAGAAACCTCGCTTCTAGTTACCAGCAGACCATGCCCTGTCAACGTTAACTTCTAGATATAGCATGAGGAATCCTTTTCTATCAATAGCTCCCTGTTCATTTAAAAATTTATAAACAATACAAAGAAGAAAGAGCTTAGAGCTGTAATTAAGAGCCAAGACTTCTTACTGTTGAATTTCTTCTAAGTACTTTTAAGCCAACAGAAATAATGCTGGAGAAATTTCATGTGTCAATGCATAGCCAAGAAATTTCAGGCTTTTCAGGGGAAGGCTATCCTTTACAAAACAAAAATTAAGTAACCAAAGGAGAGTGAACACACCCAAACGTAGCCTCCCTGCGGCGATCATTCTCTACCAGGTGCTTCTTCTAGGGGTATTATTGCACTTGGAACCTGAGGGGATCCAGCCTTTGAACCCTAGCCTGAATGTTTTCAGTTCTTCAAAGTTAGATGACATAATAAACAAGGCTGTCTTTCCCTCTCTAGCGGTCACGTCATCCACCTGTTGCATCACCTGGAAAGTGGCCTTCGGATTCTAGGATCACCTCTGTGATCGCTAAATAATTCAATGGCGCTATTTTCTACATAAATTTTCGCTTCTTTCATTTTTATGAGGATGCCTTGGAGGTGAGGGTGTATTGGCTCCGGTTCACCTCTGGGGAGACGCTAGCATCCGCATCGAAGCTGTGACTTTCTAGACTTGAAGGGCTTGAGAGTTGTCGGAAGCCTCGAGCATTTGGAGACAGACAAGGGCCAGCAGGAGCAGGGCAGAGGGGAGCTGAGCAGCTTAGAGGCCAGGTGGCAGTTGGGAGGGAGGTCGCCCTGCGACCGAAGCTTCGCGGATAGGACACGGCTCATCCGCCCAGGGGTCGGGCCCACAGCCAGGGGAGCTGAGGGCTGGGACGAGGCTCGAGCCCAAGCCCTCTTTCGGACTGACTGGGACACCTCCAGGAGGCGCGCGGGCCAGTCTCGGGATTAGAAGACAGCGCGACTGTCCCCTCCCCCCACCCCTGAGAACTAAGCTGGAGGCGGAGGCGCGAGGCAGGAAGCACCGGGCCGGGGTCCCGACCCCTGACAGGGCCGGCCAGCGCGGGCCGCCAGGGGACGCACTCACCATGTCGTAGACGTTGAGCACCACTAACTGGTTAGCCCCCATCCTTCTCCCCACGGCCGCCGCCTCGTCCTCCAGCCGCTCGGTCTCCGCGGGGCGGAGGCCGCTGCCACCCCCGCGGGCGCCTCAGGCAGGGCTCGAGCCGGGCACTAAGCGTCCAGCCCGGCCCACCGCAGCCGGGGCGGAAGCATCCGGCAGCCGGGACCGCTCCCGGGAGACGCTGTCAGAAACCTGTACGAGGACCCGGCCAGACAGGTGGAGAGGCAGCTCCAGCTCAGGCGCCTCCCCTCGGCCGCAGACACGTGGGGGAAGGCGGGGCCTGGGCGAGGGGCGGGCTTTAGGCACCCTGGAGGCGGGGCCGGCCAGGATCCAGGGATGAGCCCGCCTGCGCGTTGAGGCTCTCAGGCTCTGCAGCTGGAGACCTAAAATGGCGACAGGCCGGATGCCTCTTCACCCTGGTGGCTCGAGGTCGCAGAAAGACTACCGTTCCCAGAAAGCAGAGGGAGAACCCGCGATTCCTATTGGGCGTGTAAGCAGTCTGACTACATATCCCAGCATTCACCAGGATATTGTAGGCACTCACGTCTCCCTGGGAGACTACAGTTCCCAGAAAGTCCTGCGAAGAGTTTGTCAGGGGAACCTTCGCTGTTCGTCCTTGGCGAGCAGAGACTCCATTTGCCTTTTAGTTTTCAGTGCTGTTTCTGGTGTTTGTAGCGTGAGATGTGAATCCAACGCAATGTGAAGAAGTGATGACTAAGTTTTCCAAAGCCCTTCTGCTTTTTTTTTAATTTTTGAAAATATAGAAGTGAGGCAATAAAGGGAGGAAGGTTACCCTTGTAAAAGTAGGATGTAAGAAAGTCTCCTTTAACCCTCAAAACGGAATTCACATTTCGTGAATGACAGAAAGCTAGTCAAATATAAGAGAGCCAAGAATTCCAATTAGAGGAGACAAAAGTACATAGACATAAGACATGTTTTTTGTACTTAAGGAACAAAATAAAAGTTCTCTGTGGCTAGAATATAATGAGCAAAGAGGTGATCTGTGGACAGGCAGTTAACTGGTCAGAAGACATCCTGAGTTTTCAGTTAGCTGAGATTGAATATCTATTTTACATTTTAGATTTATCAATTGTGTGTGTGTTTGTGTGTCTCTGTGTGTGAAAGAGTGAAAGAGACTGAGAAAGACAGAAGACAGAGACAAAGACAGCAAGGGGTGCAGGTGACCAAAGAGGACAGAGGGCAGGGATGCTCTGCAACCGAAGTTATAGGCTGCTGTAAGTTGCTTGACCTGAGTGTTGGGAACCAAACTGAGATCCTCTGCAGAGCAACAAGTACTTTTAGTGGGCAAGCCATCTCTCCAAACTCTGAGGTTGGATTTTAAATGAAGAGTTGGTAGGGTTTGAGCCAAGGAACGACATGAATATGTACATAAGTCTCTTAAAAGATTGCTTGAGAGCTAGAGAGAAAGCTCAATGCTTAAGAGTACTGGCTGCTCTTCCAGAGGTCCTGAGTTCAATTTCCAGCAAACACATGGTGGCTTACAACCATCTATATTTGGGATCAGATGCCCTCCTCTGATATGTCTGAAGACAGATATGATGTACTCAGATAAATAAATAACTTTAAAAAATTAAAAATTGCTTGAGTTTCTGTGTGAAATTTTAATGAGGCAAGGGAAATAGAAACATGACCATTAACGTGGTAAATTGTAAAAGTGGCTTCTCAAATTATATATGACCTTTGATGCCTCTCTCTACTGTCTTTAGCAAGCTTTGGCTTGATTTGGTCAATGGGTTATTAACAGATATAATGCAAGAGATTTAAAAGGCACTTTGGATTTGTGGCTTGGTTTCTTCCTCATCTTGGGAGTCTAGTGACCAGCCTTATATTAAAAAGTGTGGACATTAAATTTGTTGGGGGAGTTAGGGGTAGTCTCAAAAATAGGTCCTGGATGTTTGACAAATTTGGGTAGATAGTATGTTATTCATAATATATCAAACATTTGAGGGAGAAGCAGGTTAGAAAGGGAAATGAAATTACTGTTAGGTCATGTTATATTTTCAGTGCCTTTTAGAGTCTCATGAGATGTTGAGTAGGCATTTGCATAAATGAAATGGAGTCACAACCATTAATCTGACTAAAATAAACATTTCAGTAGAACTTAAAGCCTAGAGACTTGTTGGGCAGTCTTTCTGTTGCTGTGATAACACCTGCTCTGACAGAAAGCAGCTTAGGGCAGAACAGGTTTAGGGGTCACAGTCTATCACAGAAGGAAGTCAGGACAGGGCAGGAACTTAAAGCAAGCACCTTGGAGGAGCAGTGCCTGCTGGCTCAATCACTGGTTTATGCTTGGCTAGCTTTTTTAAGAAACTCAAGACAACCTCTCCAGGGGATGTAACACCCAGGGTATACTGGGCCCTCTTATATCAATTAGTTAAGACAATACCCACAGGCTAATTTGATAAAGGTAATCCGTTAATTGGAACTTCTTTTGCAGATGACTATAGGCTATGTGAAATTAAGGGTTGAAGCACTAGGAAATATTGAAAAAATGCAGCTGGAAAGAAATATTAAAAGGGGGAGGAGGTGGGAGGTCAGGCTAAAGAAGGCAATATGGGGAGGACAACTAACATGAATAGCCTTTGGAAAAACCATATGGAAATGTACTATTGTAAAAGCATCATAACATTATTTAACATTACTCTAACATTACACTATTGCCAAGTCTATTGGTTACTATTTTTGTTTTGTTTTGTTTTGTTTTTTGAGACAGGGTTTCTCTGTATAGCCCTGGCTGTCCTGGAACTCACTTTGGAGACCAGGCTGGCCTTGAACTCAGAAATCTGCCTGCCTCTGCCTCCCAAGTGCTGGGATTAAAGGCGTATGCCACCACCACCTGGCTTGGTTACTTTTTTTAAAAGATTTATTTTTTATGTATGTGAGTACACTGTAGCTGTACAGATGGTTGTGATCTTTCATGTGGTTGTTGGGAATTGAGTTTTAGGACCTCTGCTCACTTGTGTCAGCCCTGCTAGCTCAGGCTCTGCTTCCTTCTACCCAAAGATTTATTTATTACTATACATAAGTACACTGCAGCTGACTTCAGATGCACCAGAAGAGAGCATCAGATATCATTACAGGTGTTTGTGAGCCACCTTGTGGTTGCAATGTGGTTACTGGGATTTGAACTCAGGACCTTTGGTCAGTGCTCATATCCGCTGAGCCATCTCGCCAGCCCTATTTTCCATAGCCTTACAGAAAGGCCTTATGGCCAAAAGCACCACTTATGTCATCAAATGTCAAAAATGGATCTGGGGCTGGTGAGATGGCTCAGTGGGTAAGAGCACCCGACTGCTCTTCCGAAGGTCCGGAGTTCAAATCCCAGCAACCTCATGGTGGCTCACAACCATCTGTAACA
This sequence comes from Mus musculus, assembly GCF_000001635.26. Taxonomy (NCBI): domain Eukaryota; kingdom Metazoa; phylum Chordata; class Mammalia; order Rodentia; family Muridae; genus Mus; species Mus musculus. Next base: position 39,792 of record NW_016097312.1, on the reverse strand, counting down.
AGATCTGACTCCCTCTTCTGGAGTGTCTGAAGACAGCTACAGTGTACTTACATATAATAAATAATTCTTTAAAAAAAATGGATCTGTTGGCCAACTAGAAGCTTCCTCCCTACTGACTCATGTTCATGGTACTGAGGTGTACTGGTCATGATACCAGAGGAGAAAGGTAACCATCAGTCTCACCTAGGTGCAATCCTGGTTGCCACAGTAGCAGCTTGGCTACAAGACACATGATGTAATGAGGCAGCAGTGGCACAAAATTACAGGGGCAACCAACCACAGTTTTCTTCTTTCTTTCTTTCTTTCTTTCTTTCTTTCTTTCTTTCTTTCTTTCTTTCTCTATCTATTTAACCTGGGTTTATGGATTGCTCTGTGAACTGGAACTCAAACCTCAAACTGTTAAAGTGGCTAAGAAGCTGCAACTCAATAGATCATGGATGGACCTAGGGGAAAACCCTACTACTATCACTTTGCAAAGGAACAAAGTAATAAAATGAGCCCTGAGGATAAACTGTTATGTCCATAGATCTGTGCTTTACTCAGCCCTAATCTCAGAAGTTTCTTCCTGCAGTAGATGGTAATTGATACCCATAAGTGAGCAACACACAAATTGACATGGACTAGCAATAGTAAAGCATAGGATGAAAGAATATTTGTGGTGGTTATCAAGAGACAGATCAATTTCTGAATGTTGTGGCTTAGGCATGTAATCCTACCAGTTGGGAGCCTGAGACAAGGGAGTTACCAGGGAGTTCAAGGCCTGCATGAGCTATGTAGTGAGTTCCAGACCAGTCTGGAATACAGTGTGAGATCCTATCTCAAAATAAATTGAGTAGAGTAATACAAATCTAAAGAGGAATCTGAGAATGTGGTTCAGTTGGTAGAGTGCTTGTCTAATGTACATAAAGCAAGTGTGTTTGATCCACAGCATTGTGTAAAACTGGGTATGGTAGCTCCCTGCCTAGCACTCGGTGTGGGGAGGAAGTAAAGGCAAGAGTATCCAGAAGTTCAGGGTCATTTTCAGCTCTCTAGTAAGTCTGAAGCCTGCTGAGGTCTCTGTGTGATCTTCTCGAAAGAGGGAGGGAGGGAGGGAGGGAGGGAGGGAGGGAGGGAGGGAGAGAGAGAGAGAGAGAGAGAGAGAGAGAGAGAGAGAGAGAAAGAGAGAGAGAGAGAGAGAACTAAGGTGTGGGAGATCCAGAAATAATTGACACACCTATTATATATATATAAATATACATTATATGTAAATATATATTTGTGTGTATATATATATACATACACACACACACACACACACATATATATATATGTATGTATTCAGTGCCATTAGATCTTGGAAGTATGTAACTTTCTTTTTAGTTTTACAGGTGTTTACAGTTAAGAGATTTCCTTAAGTCTCAGAAAACTTTGGACTTTGGATTTTCAACGTGTTGAGACTGTTGTAGACACTAAGGACTTTTGAAGTTGTACTAAATGCATTTTGCATTACGATAATTACTATAAGTCTTTTGGGGTGGGGGAGGCAAGGGAGTGAAAAGTGGTGGTTTGAAGGAAAATGGCTTCCATAGGCTTATACATTTGAATGCTTAGTCTCTAGTTGAGGATGATTAAGCTGTGGCCTTAATGGAGTTGGTGTGGCCTTGTTGAAAGAGGTGTGTCACTGGGTCGGGCTTTGAGGTTTCCAGAGACAATGCTAGGCCCATACCCAGTTTTACATCCTATGCTTTACTATTGCTAGTCCATGTCAATTTGTGTGTTGCTCACTTATGGGTATCAATTACCATCTACTGCAGGAAGAAACTTCTGAGATTAGGGCTGAGTAAAGCACAGATCTATGGACATAACAGTTTATCCTCAGGGCTCATTTTATTACTTTGTTCCTTTGCAAAGTGATAGTAGTAGGGTTTTCCCCTAGGTCCATCCATGATCTATTGAGTTGCAGCTTCTTAGCCACTTTAACAGTTTGAGGTTTGACCACCTCAAATAGTGTGATGGTTTGTGTGGGAAATGGCCTCCTACGCATTCATGATATGAATATTTGGTCCCCAGCTGGATGCACTGTGGTAGAGTGCTGTGGAGCCCGTATGAGGCTGGGTCTTACTGGAGCAAGTGGACTTCTGGAGAGCAGGTCTTAGTGACCATAACCTGGCTCTACTTCCATTTCACTTTCTGTTTCCTGACCTACTGTGATGGGAGTGGTGACACCCACACACTTCTACTGCTGGGAACAGCACCATACCTGCCTGTCATGTGGGCAGCACCTCTCAAACTCTGAGTAAAAAATGAATGTTTCCTTCCTCAGACACCTGTTGACTGGTGTTTGCTTATGCTTATAGAAAGCTCTGCCACCCCCCACCAAGGGAGTGACTGAAATGCAGACTAAGGCCTTCCAAGTTACTGGACTCCTTTCTGACCAATCCTGGGGACTATTTGGGAGGTTGCCTGTGCTCCTCTTGGCTCCCTATGGTTCATGCTCTGTTTTGATTCATCACTACTGGCTGAATTCACTGACTAACTCAGTTGAATTTGAAGCCAGTATTGAAGAATAACATCCAGTTTCACTAGTAGATCTTGAGACTGTCCATTTTCCATTTCCAAAGTACCAGCCACCCAAAGAGATAGCACAGCTTGGAATGTCAAGGGATCCCTTTTAATCTGCATGTCTTTAGTTTTGGAATGACTTTTGTTAGTGATGACCACCAACTTGTGTCTTCCCAGATGGAAAGGAAAGTGTTTGGCAAAGTCTTTGAAAATAGCAGCTCATGTTACCACTACTGTCTGTGTTTGATGGCAGTGATGGCTATAATCAACTCCTCTAGGCTAGTGGAGTTTTTGTTGTTGTTGTATTGTTTTTAGAAGCAGGGTTTCTCTTTGTAGTCTAGCCTTTGTTTGAATTCCCCATCCACTTGCTCTGTCCTGATCCTGAGAAAAGGGATTAAACCTTTTTTTAAAAAAAGTCCTACAGGGCAGTGGTGGTTCAAGCCTTTAATCCCAGCACTTAGGAGGCAGCGGTCAAGGCAGGCAGATTCCTGAGTTTGAGGCCAGCTTGGTCTACAGAGTGAGTTCAAGGACAGCAGGGCTACACAGAGAAACCCTGTCTAGAAAAAACAATAAAAAAATTAAAAATATAAAAATAAAAATAAGCCCTTTGTTTATATTCTTTTATTTTTAATTTTCTGTGTATCGGAGTGTTAGCTGTATGTACATCTGTTATCACATTCATGCAGTAAGTTAGTTCATATTGATGTTCATGGCTTGTGCTATAAGATCAAGAATCCACAAATGGGACCTCATAAAATTGCAAAACTTCTGTAAGGCAAAAGACACTGTCAATAAGATAAAAAGTGTTATTAGACGCGTTCTCACGACCGGCCAGGAAGAACACCACAGACCAGAATCTTCTGCGGCAAAACTTTATTGCTTACATCTTCAGGAGCCAGAGTGCAAAAAGCAAGAGAGAAAACGAAACCCCGTCCCTATTAAGGAGAATTTTCCTTCGCCTAGGACGTGTCACTCCCTGATTGGCTGCAGCCCATCGGCCGAGTTGACGTCACGGGGAAGGCAGAGCACATGGAGTAGAGAACCACCCTCGGCATATGCGCAGATTATTTGTTTACCACTTAGAACACAGCTGTCAGCGCCATCTTGTAACGGCGAATGTGGGCGCGGCTCCCAACATCTCCCCCTTTCCTTTTAATAAGAGCAAATAGGCCACCCATATTAATGAGAGTGGAGATAGAGGTCAAATCCCCAGTGTGTAGGTAAAGGAGCCATGTACAGGATTAGCTCTTAGGCTCACAGGCTTTTACCCAGAGCAACCCTGACCTGCTCCCGTGTCGTTTTGCCTGGGGGAAGGGAACTAGGACACTGAACCTTCATGAAAGATGACATGTCTCCCTAGAATAGGCTCATATATGCCGCAGAGCCTTTCCATTGCAGTGCTTAGCCGTGCAACTCTCTCGGGCTGCTGAAGCACACTCACTCTATCCCGTGCAATGAGACTAGCCTCGTGGGATATAAGAGCTGAGTGGCCAGCGACCTATTGCCTAAGCATAGATAACCATATATCAGGGGGAGCACCATGTTCTAGAGCTGCAAGCGCCTGGGCAATAACTACCTTGTCTCTCCTAGTTTAGGCCTTAAGCTTACAGACCAATCAAAGAAGCAACACTAATCCACAGCAAAGTGTATCTCCAAATAATATTAATCCCACCCATTTTTTAAAGAAAGAAAATGCTGAGGAGATCCAATTGGGTAATCCTTTGGTCAGGGACAGGTCCAAGCGCGTGGAGTTGACCTGAAGTCTCAATTCCCGAAGGGATCTGTTCAAATTCAGCCATCCAATTCTGTAACATATACTGAAAAAGACTTTTTGACAAATTAGCTGCCCTAGTAAATTTAACATACTGAATGGAAGTAACACACAATCCCGGAAACTTTTGTTTACATCCCAGCTGAGTTATTTGTCATAATACATCTAGTTGTATCTGGACAAGATCTATGAGTTGATTAACCAGCATGAGACCTCTCTGTATCTTGACATTAGCTGAGGCCTGTTTATCTATGACTGTAGTCACTGAGGCTGACAAAGTGTTAATGGTGTCAGTCGTCTGGACCTGTCCAGACAGAGCCAAGGCTGTCTGAATCAAGGCCAAACCCAGTTCCCAGTTAGTGGTAAAAAAGCAGGAGAATACTTGAGCATTATACATCACCGTCATTGGGAGTGGAAATGTCGACATTATCCCCCAACGCTGCTCTCTTTTTATTATTGACGCCCTGGACATCACCAAGACGAGGGACATTAGTATTCCCTTGGTCAGTCTGGATTTTTCGGGTGAGTCTTTCTGGTAACCAAAATGGGTTGTCTTCATTCTGTGGGAAAACACAGGTAGCTCCCCTGGATCTTATCAAAATAGGATCCGGGCCATACCATTTATTATCAAGGACATTTTTCCATTTAACCATCTCATTGGGCCTATCTGGCTCTGTACAATGACGTTCAGCCGCAGTATGGCCATGAGCATCAATATTTAAAAAATTGAGTGTAAAGAGTGCCAAAGACACAGACACTCTTGGTGCTCGGGGTACAGTCTCCTCAAAAGTTCCCCTCTTCTGTTTTATAAGATAGGCTTTGAGGGTGCGATGCGCACGCTCAACAATACCCTGTCCTTGAGGGTTGTATGGAAGTCCAGTCAGGTGGGTCACGTCCATCTGACGGCAGAACTGTTGGAATTTTTGAGACGTATAAGCTGGTCCATTATCAGTCTTAAGGAGTCTGGGTTTCCCCCAAGCACTCCATGCCTCAAGGCAATGTTGAATCACATGTGAGGCTTTTTCTCCGGTTAACGGAGAAGCAAACATGATGCCAGAACATGTGTCAATGGACACATGGAGATATTGAAGTTTTCCAAAGGAAGAAACATGTGTAACATCCATTTGCCAGACCTGTAGAGGTCGAATACCGCGTGGGTTAATTCCCACATGAGGAACTGGCAAGAACTCACAGCAGCTTTGACATTGAGTAACAATGTCACGGGCTTCTTTTCTTGTCAAGGAGAAACGACTGCGTAATGTTTCAGCCGTCACATGAAAATTGTTATGAAAATTTCTTGCAGCCTCTACCGGGGATGATAGGGCAGCAGCCACCACTTTAGTGGCCTTATCTGCCAAATCATTTCCCAGAGCCATGGGGCCAGGTAGGCCTGAATGGGCTCTAACATGAGTAATATAAACAGGAGATCTTCTAGATAACAAAACTAATTGTATCTGCTGAAAAATATTGGCAACTCTACTGGAAGGCTTAATCACTCCAGCCACTTCTAAAAGATTTACTGCATTAACCACATAACAGGAATCTGACACAATATTAAGGGGTTCTAAAAAGGTTTTTAAAACTTCTAAGACCACTAAACATTCTACCACTTGAGGTGAATTTTCATTATACTGTTTGGATACCACTTTACCATTAGCCACATAGGCACCTATGCCAGTTTTTGATCCATCAGTATATACCACAATCCCATTTTTAAGTGGGTTTCTTACTGTTATTTGTGGAAACACAACAGATTGATTTTGGGCAAACTGTAAGATTGGATGTTTTGGATAATGGTTATCTATTTTTCCTGAAAAGGAGGTAACTAAAACTGCCCAATCATTAGATGTGGCTGCCAAGGTTTGAACCTGTGCAGCGGTATAAGGTACAATTAAAAGATATGGACTTTGCCCAAAGTGGGTGATTGCTGCTTTTAGACCTTTAAGGGCAAGCTGTGCAATTGCATCAGGATACCAATCTATTATTTTAGCTGGGGATACGTTTGGATGGATCCACAACAATGGCCCATTCTGCCACAAAACTGCAGTTGGCAATTGTGCTGTCTTAAAGACACACAAACTGAAAGGCTGCGAATCCTCAATACGTTGTAATTGTGCATTCTGTAAGGCTTTTTCCACCTTTTGTAAGGCCTGGTTAGCAGCTAGAGTAAGAGTCCTAGGGGAGGAGATATGAGGATCTCCTTCTAAAATACTAAACAAAGGCCTTAACTCAGCGGAAGGAATCTTTAAAAAAGGTCTGAGCCAATTAATATCTCCCAACAGCTTTTGAAAATCATTTAAGGTATGGAGGTGATCTCTTCTTATCTCTACCTTTTGGGGCACAATCTTATCTGGGGACACCACAGAGCCCAAGAATTGTCCTGTATCAGAAATTTGGACCTTTTCTGTGGCTATCTGTAAACCCCACTGACTTAAAGTTTTAAGTAGAAAAGGATATGCCTTTTGTAGCATGGTAAGGTCTTTATGGCACAGGAGGATGTCATCCATGTAAAGGAGCAAAATTAAAGAGGGGAATTGTTCCCTCACTGGCAAAAGAGCTTCTTGCACATAAAGTTGGCACATTGTAGGACTATTGGACATTCCCTGTGGTAAGACCTTCCATTGATACCTCTTATTAGGTTCCATGTGATTAATAGAGGGGATGGTAAAGGCAAATCTGGGCCTATCTCTTGGACACAAAGGTATAGAAAAGAAACAATCTTTAATATCTATAATAATTAAATTCCAGCCACGTGGTAAGGCGGAAAGTACAGGGAGACCCCTCTGTACTGGGCCAAATAAGTTCATTTGCTCATTAATGGCTCTGAGGTCATGGAGCAGTCTCCACTTTCCTGACTTTTTCTTAATTACAAAAATTGGAGTATTCCAAGGTGAGGTAGATGGCTCAATATGGCCTAGTTTTAATTGTTCCTCTACCAGTTGAATCACAGCTTCTAGTTTTTCAGAGGATAGGTGCCATTGAGGAACCCACACTGGGTCCCCTGTTTTCCATGGTATGGGTCGTGCTGCCCCAATGGCCGCTAAGGAAAACCCAGACCCTGTCTGTCTTGGTTTCCATTAGGTGAGATGGGCTCTATCCTTCCCTGTTCTTGATGTCCTAACCCTTTTCCTTCTTTATAACCCATCTTTGCCATGATATTTTTTGCTTTAGCTGAATACCCTCCCGATGGGGCGTTTTCATTGGACAAAATAAGGCCCAAATGCTGCATAATATCCCTTCCCCAGAGGTTAACCGGGAGTGGGAGCACATAAGGTATGAATTTCCCTTGCTGCCCTTCAGAGGATTCCCACGTCAAGGCAATGGAGCTTATAGTGGGACATGATTGATATCCTAGGCCCTGTAATGAATGAGATGACTCTGTGGTGGGCCATGCTTTGGGCCACCAATGTGTAGAAATTATACTTTTATCTGCTCCGGTATCAAGGATGCCTTCAAACTCTTTTCCGTTGATCTTAAGGCGGAGCTTAGGTCTATCATTTAAAGATACAACCAAATAGGCAGAATCATTTCCTGAGGAGCCCATTTTCTTTATCTCAGGTCCTGCAGATTTTTCCCTGGTATTATCAGGGAGGAGCAGCAGCTGAGCTATCCTATCTCCTTTACTAATAGAAAAAACGCCTTTAGGGCTTGAGCACAGGACCTGTATTTCAGGGGAATGTTGACAATCCATAACTCCAGGGTGGACTACTAAGCCCTGCAAGGTGAGTGAACCCCGGCCGAGAATAAGGCCCATGGTTCCCGGGGGCAAGGATGGTATAGGCTCCACTGGCACCGGCTGAATACTCATTTGAGGCATTAATAGGAAGTCGGAGGCGGCACGCAGGTCCACCCTTGTGGGTCTTCCTGGGTCGCCTCTCTGACTGCTTCCTGGGTCCTGACAAACCGGTTCCCATATCTTTGAGGGCCCTGGGACCGAGGGCCCGATGACCCGTTTTTTGGCACATCAGTTGATTGACTATCAGGTGGGGGAAGGACTCTGCCCTTTATATCCCTCACAGAGCGACACTGGTCAGCTCTATGATAACCCTTGCCACACTTAGAGCAAAGAGTGAGAGTCCCTCCCTGTTTATCTGGAGCTCTGCAATCTTTCTTAAAATGCCCAGGCTTTCCGCAGTTAAAACATGTCCTCTGATTATTTCTGCCCATGGAGCGGTTTTGGGATTGAAGGATGGCAGCCGCTAAACCTGCATTGCTGAGAGGTCCCCCAAGCTCTCGACAGACCCTGAGCCAGTCTTGTAAGCCTTTGTTCTTTCTTGGGGCTATGGCCGCTCGGCACTCCTTTGTGGCTTGCTCATAGATTAGCTGTTCTATCAGAGGCGCAGCTTGCTCTGAATCTCCAAAAATACGCTCTGCTGCCTCTGTCATTCTGGCCACAAAATCTGAGAAGGATTCCTGAGGTCCCTGGACAACTTTTGTTAATTGACCAGTGGTTTCACCTGCTCGAGAGAGCGCCTTCCAGGCCCTAATAGCCGTGGAAGAAATCTGGGCATAAGCTCCCCAATGGTAGTTTGTCTGATCAGCAGAATAAGCTCCCTGACCCGTTAACAAGTCAAAAGTCCAATCTCTCTGCTCTGGAGTCAAAGCAGCTGCGTTTGCTCGGGCCTGCGCTTGTGCAGCTTCGTGCCAAAGCGCTCTCCATTCCATATATTTGCCCATACTAGGGAGAGCGGCTTTTACAACCGTTTGCCAGTCGGCAGGAGTTAGTGCCATGCCGGCGAGCCTGTCTAACTGCACCAAGGTAAAATTAGCATTGGTTCCGTATTTACGGACCGACTCGGCAATTTCTTTAATTTGTAAGTATTCTACCGGAGCGTGGACACGCCCACCCTCGGCTCCTTCAAAGACCGGAAATGCCTGTTGTATTTTCCTTTGTTCCTCTCTGGGAATGAATGAGTCTGCGCACTGCCTCTCTGCGCACTGCCTCTCTGCGCATCTCTCTGCGCATTGCTGACGCACTACGCAGGGCGGGGACTCCGCATAGGGCGGACCTTGAAGCCGACTGCCCTGAGGCCAATCAGCAAACTGGCCTTCGCCAGCCGCTTTTGGCTTCCTTAACTGATTAGCTAGCACTTTACCTGGCTGGTACCCTTTTTTCTCATAATGAGCTGCTTCTTCCTCCCAGTCTGTTTCTTCAGAGGAGAATTCTTCATCTGCTTCAGAGCTACTAAGAGCTGGCTCCCCGAGCCCATCCAGCGATGAGCACAGGCTCCTTTTCCTAGAGACCTCCGCTAATTGATCTTTCTTCTTTTCCCTTTTTCCTCTTTTTCTTCTAATCTCTCTCCAGGTATTCTTACCTGACCTAAACTTTTCCTCGGGTTCAAGACCCTTGGAAAGGCCTGTATACTTATTTTGTGTACCATATTTTCTCTTTGCTCCTACTCTCTCTCCCCGCTTTACTTCTGATAGATTGTCCTGAATTTCATCTAGAATCCGCCCTGCCTTAACCACTTGATAACATGTGAAAAGGAACAAAAGGGCTTCTAACACTAGAAAAAATTCAAGGCCAAACATATTCCACTTTACTTCTGATAGACTGTCTTGAATTTCCTTAGAAAGTTCAAGGCCAGGCTTACCTCGTAAAGCTATACTTACGGATACTCTCGTTCCCCAGCTGAAAAGTTCTGAATTCATACAGTTGAATCCTTCTTAACAGTCTGCTTTACGGGAACCTTTATTACCGCGACCCGCAGTTCTGGTTCTGGAATGAGGGATCTTCCTTGCGCCAGTCCCGAGTTTTTTCTCGTCCCGGAATTCGGCACCAATTGTTATTAGATGCGTTCTCACGACCGGCCAGGAAGAACACCACAGACCAGAATCTTCTGCGGCAAAACTTTATTGCTTACATCTTCAGGAGCCAGAGTGCAAAAAGCAAGAGAGAAAACGAAACCCCGTCCCTATTAAGGAGAATTTTCCTTCGCCTAGGACGTGTCACTCCCTGATTGGCTGCAGCCCATCGGCCGAGTTGACGTCACGGGGAAGGCAGAGCACATGGAGTAGAGAACCACCCTCGGCATATGCGCAGATTATTTGTTTACCACTTAGAACACAGCTGTCAGCGCCATCTTGTAACGGCGAATGTGGGCGCGGCTCCCAACAAAAAAGGCCACCAACAGATTGGGCAAGGATCTTTACCAATCCTAAATATGATAGGGGACTAATATCCAATATATATAAAAACTCAAGATGTTGGACTCCAGAAAATCAAATAACCCTATTAAACAATGGGGTACAGAGCCAAACAAAGAATTCTCAACTGAGAAATACAAAATGGCTGAGAAGCACTTGAAAAAAATGTTCACCATCTTTAATCATTAGGGAAATGCAAATCAAAACAACCCTGAGATTCCACCTCACACCAGTCAGAATGTCTAAGATAAAAAATTCAGGTGACAACAGATGCTGGTGAGGATGCTGAGAAAGAGGAACACTCCTCCATTGCTGGTGGGATTGCAAGCTGGTACAACCACTATGGAAATCAGTTTGGTGGATCCTCAGAAAATTTGACATAGCACTACTGGAATATCCTGCAATACCTCTCCTCGGCATATATCCAGAAGATGTTCCAACTTGTAATAAGGACACATGCTCCACTCTGTTCATAGCAGCCTTACTTATAATAGCCAGAAGCTGGAAAGAACCCAGATGTCCCTCCACAGAAGAATGGATACAGAAAATGTGGTACATTTACATAATGGAGTACTACTCAGCTATTAAAAACAAAAAATTATGAAATTACTAGGCAAATGGATGTATTTGGAGGTTATCATCCTTAGTGAGGTAACCTAATCACAAAAGAACTCACATGATATGCACTCACTTCTAAGTGGATATAAGCCCAGAAATGTAGAATACCCAAGATACAGTTTGCAAGACACATGAAACTCAAGAAGAAGGAAGACCAAAATGTGGATATTATGTTCCTTCTTAGAATGGGGAACAAAATAACCATGGAAAGTGTTACATAGACAAGGTTCAGAGAAGAGCTTAAAGGGATGACTATCCAGAGACTGCCCCACTTGGGGATCCACCCCATAAATAACCACCAAACCCAGACACTAGGCAAATGCCAACAAGAGCCTGCTGACAGGCAACTAATGTAGCTGTATCCTGAGAGGCTCTGCCAGTACCTGGCAAATACAGAAGTGGATGCTCACAGTCATCCATTGGATGGAGCACAAGGTCCCCAATGAAGGAGCCAGAGTAAGAACCCAGGAGCTGAAGGGGTCTGAAGCCCCATAGGACAAACATAAAAAATTTTTTTTAAGTTCCAATACAGTTTGGATAAATTAAAAAGCAAAATTTGAACATGAGAATTAAAGGTTAAAAGATCATTAAAATGTAGACTATTAGCTGCCCCGTTATATATTTTTTGTTGTGAACCTCGACTTTAATTAATGGCTAAGCCGTCTCTCCAGCCCATGATGACCTTTTCTATATAACGTCTGCAACTCATATGTGAAACCTACCACTAGAAAAGCTTATGAAATCTATTTCAAAACAGATGACTAAATACATATGCTTTTATTGAGTTCTTATATATAAATTAACCACAATAATAAACAGTTCCATATGATCCAATAAAATAATACTTGACACATTTATTCTCTGTCAAAAACTTTCATTGTTAGGAAGCAGAGCCAAAGGTAACTGGATGTTTTTTTATGGTTTTTTAAATTCAAATGTAAGAGTATATATGCTACCATTAAAATGGAATAACAAACACAATAATACAATGTATGCTAGCTATTTGGGGGAGTAATGTAACAATATTTTTCAGATATCGAATTTAATAATAATATGAGCTTATATTTAATGCTTCTTAGGCAAGTATACATTCTTAATATAATTACTTAAATGTATATTATCTAAATACATATATGTATTCAGAGTTAATCTCCAGTTTCCTAATTTTTCTTCTGTTTTTCAGGAGGCTTGTGAAGTGGCTCAATAATGAACTGCCTGTAAATCTTCGAGTACCAGAAGTAGCTCAGAACTAGAATGCTGATGAATGTGAGCATCAGGACAAAAATGAAGGCAGCTACCAGGTAGACACTTGATCTGGAATAACAACAACAAAGGAGCCATAAGACAGTCACTCTCCATGTTCTGCCTGTTAATCTACTCAATCCCACTGTCTTAGAACAGCTCCCTCCCTTGCTGGTGGCAGAAATGGAGTAAGAAGCCCCAACATCACTCCTCAACATGGTTAAATAGCTTTCCCGAGGCTTCCCAGGGAGACCTTGTGTGATCAGCTGGAGAGAAGGAAGCATAAAAGGACCCCTTGGAGTGGTGCAGAAGATGGACCCAAGAGTAGATAAGAGTCAGCCAGTGAAGCCTTGCAGAGGAGGAAGTGGCTGTGGTTGAACAGTGTTTTAGGGAAGGAAAGACATGTATGCAAGGCCATGGACACATGAAGAAGCAAGGAGGACCTCCTGGGTCATTCTGGAATGTAACCTAGTTCTGTGTGGCTGCAACTGTAGAGCCTGCAGGACAGTGTGGGTAGAAATGAGGAGAGACAGCCAAAGGCACTGGGGATGGGACTCAATGGCAGAGGCCTTGTCTACCAGGAATGAGGTCCTTGGGTATGCTTTCCAGCACTGAGAGAAAAATGGAAAAGGAAAAAAAGACATCCCCGCCCCCACCTGCTGTGAGAATTTTGTTTTGTGTTGTTTTTTTAAAAAGCAAAACACAGAAATAGAACTATGCTTTTGTTTTAATCACAGGTGTAGAATGTGGGGCTACTTCAGATTGACCACAGTGCTGCCATTTTGGGATGTTTGGAATTCTGGGGACTTTTCAGAGGGTATATAAATGCTAGGACCCTGAGAGTTTGGTTGTGGTGGGTTGTAGGTTGGTTGTGGTCTATTAAGTAGTCATTCACAAAGAAGAGGACGAGGAGAAACAAAAGAAGAAGAAGAAGGAAGAAGGAAGAGTAAGAGAAGGAAGAGGAGGAGGAGGAGGAGGAGAAGAAGGGAGGAAGAGTAGAAAAATAAGATATACTGATGGCAAAGATCAAACTTGCCCCAAGGAACTTGATGCAGGAAATAGTCTTAATGATAACATTGCCCTCCCCCTGTCCCCTTTATGCTTTTTTTTTCTCTCTTGTATCTAGTGTTAGGGGTTAAAAGAGTGGAAGAAAAGGAATCAAGAAGGGTAGATGAAGAACTCACAAAGTAGCCAATGTCTATCTAAATACCTCCCCCTAAAACCAACACTCCCAGCCCCAACTAAACAAACAGAAACCAAAACAGGTGGGCATGCATCAGAAAAGAGAAAACATACAGTAAGAAAGAGTTGGAGTTTAGGCAAAGAGCAAGTGGAGGAGTTTAGTGGGTATGAGACAGGATGGGAGAAGGACATGATGATGTGGGTGAGGAAATGGAGAGAAGGGATTAGTCCAAGCTATATTCAAAAGTCTCAGCATTTGTTAACAGGCGACATTCCAGGAAGGCAAAAGAATAAGGAGAACTGCCCACTCTGGGCATTGTCAGCATGAAGATGTTGTCATCACTCACTGACACAAATACAGAGGGATGGGTGGGGACACAGGGAGACATGGCCTTAGTGTGCTTCTTTGCTGGCCTGGAACTCCTGGGCTCAAGTGAACCTCTCACATCTGGCTACGGAGTATAGTGAGCTACCCTTCCAGTCTTATGGCTTGATTACATGGCTGGTGGTAACTGAGCATTTGTGATTGTGTGTGAGAGCATGCATATGTGTAAGAGTGTGAGTGTATTTGTGAGAGAACAGGTGAGCATGTGTCTGACCGTGTGTATATGAGTATATGAGCATGTGTGTAAGTATGTGTATGACTACGTGAGCGATTGTGTATATGTATGAATGTGTACGTGTGAGTGAGTATATCTGTGATAGCACGGAAAGGAGTGTATGTGTGTGTGAGCATGTGTATGTGTGATTGTGAGTGTGAGTATTTGGATATTGGAAGCTACTCTGTGCTGAGGGCCCTTCACTTCAGGTCTCTTCATCTGGGATTCTGTGGAGGCACCTCCTACGAGAGGGCTTACATTTTAATCCAGACACTTAAGGGTTGTTTTCTACTTGAGGTCTCAGTGTCTGCTTGGAGCAGATCGCTGTACTGTTACTTTCTCTGGGCCTGCAGTTATCTCAGTGTGATTCTTCTCCTCTGTGACCAGGCAAAGGGTTGTCTTTTGAACCATGATCAGCATAGACTTTCTACCAGGCATTGTGCTAGATGTGGGGACCAAGAGTCCTAGGCCAGCCTGGTTTACGAGATTTTGTCTCAAAAAAGCCAACACAGGAAACAGAATAAAACAAGCAAACAAAGAAAAACTGCCCATTACCTGGGAATCATTCCTAAGCTCTCAATCGCAAAAATAGTTGTTAGGTTACAGAAGCTGCAAATTAGAAAAGGCAGTATTAAAGATTAAGTTAAAGGTGTTTAAAATATCCATATCTATGCTTGTGGGAAGCCACATATGCCATTACAAGGTGGTGCTGGCTACCGCTGGCCACCATGCATAAGTTTGGGTAAACAACTAATGTGTACATATGTTTTTTGCGGAGTCACTGCCTGGCCTGGGCATGTTAATGAGGTTCTGTGAGGTACTGAGAGCATAAACAATCAGATGTGAGACATGTAAATGAAGTGCTGAAAGCATAACCAATCGGGTGTGAGACACGCCTCTCCTAGGCCTTTATAAGCAGCACCAGTTCTGGGCTCTGGGTCTTTTCTCCTCTGCAATCAAGCTCTCCCAATAAACGTGTGCAGAAGAATCCTGTTGTGGCGTCTCTGCAATCAAGCTCTTCCAATAAACGTGTGCAGAAGAATCCTGTTGTGGCATCTGCTTTGCTGGTGAGTCGGGCGCTCACAAGTGATGCCGAAAACCTGGGACGAGACATCTTCAGGCACGAAAGAAGACCCCCTGTTACAGGGAGGATTCAGAACTGCATCACGGGGAAGGAGCGGTCAATGAAGTGTTCCTGCAACACAGACTGTTGAGAAGGATTCAACTGCATGGATTCAGAACTCTTCAGCTGGGGAAAGGTGGTACCGATAAGTAAAAAGAAATTAATGTCAGTCTCTGAGAGGTATGCTTTCCTATGGAATAGATCTGGTAATTGTCGCTGGGGTTGTGTTGCTTGCTTGCTTTCTTGCCTTGATATTATGCCATTGCCTTAATTGTCATCGCTCTGGGGAAGAGTGTATCTGCTGGGAATAATTTCACGTAGATAACACTTTAGTCCAGGACGATCATGGGTACTGGCCAGTCTATGCCATTAGTAGGGCCGGTGCAAGCGTTGCTCAAAGAACAGGGTTTAAAATTTTCTGAAAGTACAGTGAGCGGGTTTTTAAAAGCTATAGACAGACTTGCTCCTTGGCTTGCCTCCACTGGGTCGCTGACGCTACCTAGTTGGAAAAATAAATTAGGGGGAGATATAGCGAGAGAGGAAGCAGACGGGAAAGTGAAAGCAGGAACAAGACCGTTATGGAAATTGATTAAGGCTTTTATTCAGGACAAGAAATGTGAACTAGCTGTTAAGGAAGGGCAGCGACTTTTACAGGAGCAACAGGAAAAGTATGTCAGAAACAGAGAGATATGAAAAAGAAGGCGCGTGCAGAAAAATAAGTAATATAAAAGACATAAAAAGAGAAAAGGAAAAGAACCTAAAATATAAAGATACAAAAAATAATAAAGATACAAAAGATAATATAAGATATAAAGATACAAAAGATAATATAAAATATAAAGATATAAAAGATAATATGAAAAATGAAGAACAGAAAATTAAGTCAATTTACTCTCCTCTCGAGGACTTTGACTAAAGAGGCAGCCTTCATCAAAGGCTTAAAGATAGCTCTCAGGGAAAGAGGAGTAACTATTAGAAGCAGCCACTGTGCAGAATTCCTAGAAGAAGGAGAAAAAATGAAAATAAGCTATTTCAGAGCTCTCCTAGGGACAGAAGGAAAACGGGAGATGTCCTGCTTCCTCTCTGGCTCCTATGGAGATATTCTTAGCTCTGGTTAGGATATCTGTGTCCCTTTGAGACATCAAGTCCTATTTCCTGTCTGTCTAACATCTGTTTTTGGTGCATCAAATTGTCCATATGTCTGTCAATTCATGTTTTTTTTTGTTTGTTTTGTTGTTTGAATGATTGTTGTTCTGTGTTTCATGTTGAAAAATATAATTGGTTAAAACTTTATCTGCTGCCTGTCCATCCTTTCAATTTGCACAGCAGAAACTGATAAGTTAGCTGCACTGTGGCTGGGAATCAAGTACAGCTGAAAAAGCCCTGCTGAGGGTCAATTGCAAATGGAGCTCATAAAGGGGCAGGCAGCCTTTTACTTGTAACAGAAAGTTAGCTTAAAATTGGAAACTCAGGGTTGGAGTCATTCTAAACAACATGAACGAACCCAAGAAAACAGATCATATGCAAAAGCAGTGTACAAAGGGCAGAAAGAGTAGGTTTGAAAAGAAAGTACATATCTTTAGATTTGGATAATCGTCCCACTTTACAATTATAAATAGAAGGAAAAACCTTTCAAGGTATAATGGATACAGGAGCAGATAAAAGCATTGTTTCCAGTAATTGGTGGCCTGCTTCTTGGCCTGTTAATCAATTGTCACATAGCTTACAAGGATTAGGATATGATGCTACCCCAACTATAAGTGCAAAATTCTTACAATGGAAGGATAAAGAAGGAAGGACAGGGCTTTTTCAACCTTATGTGCTCCCTTTACCTGTAAATCTATGGGGAAGAGATGTGTTGTCAGCCATGAACTTTATACTGACTAATGATTACTCTCAGAAAAGCAAGGAAATGATGAAAGCAATGGGATATATACCTGGACTGGGTCTTGGAAAAAAATTACAAGGTAGAATTTCATCAGTTGAAGCCACAGAAAAAGCAGATAAGAAAGGGCTGGGTTTTTTCTAGGGGCCGCTGAGGAACCTTTGCCCATTCTGTGGCATACGGAGGATGCGGTGTGGGTGCCTCAGTGGCCTTTACCCTCTGAGAAGTTACCCCTACTTTTGTTGTAAAGAACAAGTCAGGTAAATGGAGATTGTTACATGACCTACGAGTCATTAATGCACAAATGCAAGTTATGGGTCCTGTACAAAGAGGACTCCCCCTACTCTCAGCTCTACCTAAGGATTGGAGAATTATAGTAGTAGATTTTAAGGATTGTTTCTTTTCCATTCCATTAAATAAGAAAGATAAACCTAGATTTGCATTTACCCTGCCTTCTATTAATCATATGGAGCCTGATAAAAGGTATCAATGGTGGGTATTACCCCAAGGAATGGCAAATAGCCCTACCATATATCAGTTATATGTAGGAAAAACTTTGCAACCAGTTAGAGATAGTTTCCTCTCCTTAAAAATTTGTCATTATATGGATGATATTGTGATTTGTGGACCTGAAGAAGAAAGTATACAGCAGGCTTATGGCTTGCTTAATGAAACTTTAAAAAATAATGGCTTGATTATTGCACCAGAAAAGGTACAGCAGTCTAATGTTAGTCATTTTTTAGGAGCCACTATTACTTTACGGTGTGTCACCCCACAAAAGATTAGTATAAGAAAAGATCATTTAAAGACACTAAATGATTTTCAAAAATTATTAGGAGATATAAATTGGATTAGACCTTATTTAAGAATCCCTACTTCGGAATTAAAACCTTTATTTCAAATTTTAGAAGGAGAATCACATATTACCTTATTGAGACAATTAACACCTGAGGCTTCTGATGTTCTTAGGAAGGTAGAAAGAGCTATCCAAAAAGCACAGTTAAATCATATAAATGAGCAAGAACTTTTGTACCTATGCATATTAAGAACCATAAATTTGCCAACTGCTGTGTTATGGCAAGATGGTCCTTTAGTATGGATACATCCACATATATCCCCTAATAAGACTATAGAGCATTATCCCACCATGGTGGCAAATATGGCCCATAAAGGTGTAAAAAGTTCCATTACTCACTTTGGAAAAATGCCTGATAGCATAATTATCCCATATACTGCCACACAAATACAAATATTGTGTGCTACTATAGATGAATGGGCCATTCTTAGATGCAGTTATTCTAGTTTCCTTGATAATAATTATCCTAAACATACTTTATTACATTTTATGTTATTGCATCCAGTGATATTTCCAAAGGTAATGGCTAATACCCCTATAAAGGGAGCCATTGATATTTATACAGATGGATCCAAAACAGGAATTGGAAGTTATGTGATTAATGAAAAGGCTGTAAGGTTGCAATTTACACCAGGAGCTCCTCAATTGGTAGAATGGTTGGTGATTTTAGAAGTTTTTAAAAGATTTCTTGTGCCCATAAATATTATCTCTGATTCTGTTTATGTGGTTAATGCTGTATTAGCATTAGAGACTGCCGGAAATTTTAAGCAGTCTAGTCCAGTATTTGAAATTTTGATGAAAATACAAGATTGTATTTTGATGTGTGAGCACCCCTTTTATATTCAACATATTAGAGCACATACATCATTACCTGGACCTATGGTTAAGGGAAATGCAATTGCTGTCAGCCACCAGAGATATGGTTTTCCTATCACAAAGTTCTATAGGAAGTGCTAAGAATTTTCATCAACTTTACAATATGTACATGTGTCCATCGATACCAGTTCTGGTGTCTTACATGCCTCTCCATTGACAGGGGAAAAGAAGTTCATGTCATATCCCACTGCTTAGAGGCTTGGGCCGCAAGGGGTAAGCCCTTGCTGCTAAAGACAGATAATGGTCCTGCACATACTTCTTCTAAATTTACTCAATTTTGCAAACAAATGCAAGTGAAACATATTACTGGGTTGCCCTATAATCCACAGGCCAAGGCATCATTGAAAGAGCCCATCGATAGAGGCTATGACACCAAAGATGGCTCTATCCCTTACAATATTTACTCTTAATTTTTAAAAATTGGATGATGCTGGAAGATCACCAGCCGAAAGGCATGGACAATAGCCTCAATCGCCCAATAAAATGGTCAAGTGGAAAAATGTCCTTGATAATAAATGGTATGGCCCGGATCCCATATTAATCAGATCCTGGTGAGCTATTTGTGTTTTTCCGCAGGGTGAAGAAAATCCACTTTGGGTTTCGAAGTGACTGACAAGGACCATGAAAGATCAAGATGAATCCCAAGATGATCCTGTTATTCTTACTCCTGACGATTGAGACAGGGATAAGTATACCTTTGTGGGCCATAGTAAGATCATGGCCAGTACCTTTACTGGTACATTCCAATTCTTCTACCTTGCCTTTGTTTTTTTTGCAACGGAATGTTTTTTGGATGTGCCTTGTACACAACAAACTCAAGAGCCACGGGTCTATAATAGTATGAGTTTTCATTTAAATTATACACTATGCTTTGTGCATAATGTAGATAAACCTTTTACACCCTGTATGTTTTTAAAGAAAAAGATTATCTCTAATTGGGCAGATCCCATTAGCCAAAATAAAGTGAGCTCAGGAGTGTTGTTTAATGCTTTAACGCAAGTTGTTCAAGGATTGCAGTCAGGCTCAGGTGATGTTGGAAATAATGTAACTTCACCTATAAGCATCACCACTATTATGATAAAGGGAAATGTGACTATTATCACGATGGCCTGTTGGCAATGCTACTGACGAGTTTTCATTTAAATTATACGCAGCATGCCTTGGTGTCATCCGGACCTCGCATTTCCTATAGTTTTTTCACCTTGTCAATCAAAAAATTTTCCTTGGAAAGAAATAGCAAAGGGTTTTGTTTTGTCACCTCCACTAGATTTTGCTGTAATGAATGATAAAGGAGATGCTACAGGGAAAGAAAATATTTGGCCATATTACCAATGGATTTTAAGTAATGAGGCAGGTGTTAGTACCAGTTTGTCAGCCTTTGCATTGCTGACGGGAAACTTTTATGAGATATTGAATGTTTCTGCCACACTTTCCAATACCTCTGCTTATTTAGATAATGTGACATCTAATAGAGTTATCAGAAATATGACTACTTCTCCATTAGAAGTTTGTGTTAATCCTCCATTTTTCTTTATATTGGTTGAATTTTAAAATAATACAGAATGGTTAGATTGTACAAATGTCACTTGTCTTTTGACTCAATGCTGGAATGAAACCAAATTCTTAGCCTTAGTGGTACATCTACCAACCTTTGTCCCTGTGCCTGTTGAGGCAGATCCAGAGAAGTTCCCAATAATGAGTCTTGTTCGGCAAAAGAGAGGTTTTGGAATCACAGCTGCCATTGTTACAGCCATTGTGGTGTCCGCAGCATCAGCGGTTACCGCAGGAATTGCTATGGCCAATCAAGTTAATACTGCTGACACCATAAGTCAGATAGCAGAAAAAACGTCTGAGGCATTGCTTATCCTGCAAAGGGCAGATTCTTATATCGCCTCAGGGTTAATGTTAGTGAATCAGAGAGTGGATATTTTACAACATAACATGGAACAGATGATGGATGTCATACAAATGAGTTGTGTGGCATCAACTCCGCATGTGTGCATTACTCCCATTAGGTATATTAAAAATTCTTTTATTAAAAGTACAGATTTATCGAATTATCTGAAGGGGACCTGGTTGCAGGAGCTGGAAAGGTTGTAGACGAAGCTGCAGATACAGATCCTGAACCTTAATGGAACCAGAGTGGAACCAGTGACCCTTGGAGACTTTACCTCTTGGCTTACCTCTGCATTTTCTTACTTTAAGGAATGTGTGGGAGTGATTTTGTTTGGTGCTGCCATATGCTGTGGACTGGTGTTCATGCTTTGGTTGGTTTGCAAATTCAGAACCCAACAAAAACGTGACAAGGTGATTATAACTCAGGCACTCTTAGCCATTGAAAATGGCGCCTCCCCTGAAGTTTGGTTATCTATGCTCAAGAATTAGTCGGCATCTGAGTTCTCTGCTTTTGCACCCCACAGATTTATGGATCCATTGCACTGGGATGAGAGAGACTCAACGATCATTGATCAGCCCTTGCACATTGTAGGGTGATCATGATTTCCCTGCTAATTCATTCCCTTAAAACTTAGCTGGCCTCTTTTGTAGAGTTCACCCTAGGCCATTTAGCAGTTACTGTCACACAGCCCTGCGGTTTCCAGAGACGGGCAACTTTCCTCATGCACTGACCAATCTAAGACACGGGGCCTGGTGGCAATAGGGTTACCCTATGACGGGTAAGGCTGTGACACTAGAGGAACGACCTAACACAGGAGCCATGGCAGATGGACATAATTGCATAGGCCTAGTCCAGCTTCCTTTTATTAAAACAAAAAGGGGGAGATGTGGGAAGCCACATATGCCATTACAAGGTGGTGCTGGCTACCGTTGGCCACCACACACAAGTTTGGGTAAACAACCAATGTGTACATATGCAGTAAAGTTTTTTGCCGAGTCACAACATGGCCCGGGCATGTTAATGAGTTTCTGTGAGGTACTGAGAGAATAACCAATCGGGTGTAGATATGTAAATGAGGTATGTTAATGAGGTTCTGTGAGGTACTGAGAGCATAACCAATCAGATGTGAGACATGCAAATGAGGTGCTGAAAGCATAACCAATCGAGTGTGATACACGCCTCTCCTAGGCCTATATGAGCAGCACCAGTTCTGGGCTTGGGACCTTTTCGCGTCTGCAATCAAGCTCTCCCAATAAACATGTGCAGAACGATCCTGTTGTAGTGTCTGCTTTGCTGGCGAGTCGGGCGCTCACATATGCTCACAATCAGGTCATATGGAACCTTATTAAGGTGTCAGTTTCTTGACAAGGACACAGCAGACATGCATTTACAGGACAGTTATCGTTTTTTACAATGCAGCATCTTCAGGCCATTGTGAGAGTCCTCAGAGGTTCTGTCCTCACAGCATTACACACTTTGGGTGGTAGTTTTCAAGGCAACAGTCATAATGACTTTAAAAATACCGACCAATCATAAGTATCTTCAGAGGTATAACACAGTGAACCATTGCATGCAGAGGTGCTGTTTAAATGAGCATTTACTATGCGCCTAGTGTGCAGAGTGTATACATGCTCTATGTTAGTCCTCACAAGAACCCTTCCTGCCAGATGAGGGAGCTGAGGCTCAGGTCTTGCATTGCTATGGCCAAACTCCCGATGAAAACAACTAGAGGAAGAAAGGGTCTGCTTTGGCTCACACCTCAAGACATACAGTCTATCATGGGGAGGAAAGCATGACAACTGGTCACAGCTGACCCACACGAGGAGGAGGAGGAGGAGGAGGAGGAGGAGGAGGAGGGGGGAGGAGGAGGAGGAGGAGGGGGGAGGAGGAGGAGGAGGAGGAGGAGGAGGAGGAGGAGGAGGAGGAGGAGGAGAGTGATGAGTGCTGTGTCCAGCTCACTTTCCCTTTTTGTCCAGTAGTGGACCCTAGTCCATGAAGTTGTACAGCCCACATTTTCAGAGAGGGTCTTCCCTTCCTCAATTAACCTAATCTAGAAAAATTATTAGAAGACATGTCCAGAGACTTATCTCTTTGGTGATTCTGAATCCTGTCATGCTGACATTATCAGTCATGCATGACAAAATGTAAAGACTGTTTAAAGAGGTCTGCTGAGGTGAACTTCTTAGATTTCTGTTGCTCTTCCACCTTCAGGCAGGGCCCAGAAGAAACTGTTTGTGACAGCACTGAGACTGTTATCAGTGTCCGAAGCCAAGTAGAGTCCCGAGGTCTCAGGAAGGGGACTCTGCGATAGGAATGGGCTCTTCCATTGTGTATGGTATCAAGGAAAAGCGAATTGATTTATAATTTGAGCAAGGAAGTATGGTTACCATGAGAGATAATGCTACTCAAGGGACTGGGTATGGATCGTTGATGTTGGACCCTCTTTGTCTCTCATGACAAGGGCTGGGGTTGTAGCATAGTGGTAGACAGCTTACCTAACATGTGTGAGGCCTCAGCTCAGTTCCAGTATTGCACAGACATAAACAAATGAAGTTAAATAAATAAAATCAACAAGGCATACCTGAAATGGGACCTCACAGGAAGAGGCACAATGGCGACATGGCCAAGCATTTGGCATAGAGAGCTTACTTTCTGGATTGAAGTACTTGTTTCCTCAAAAGGAGACAAAAGTCTGCCAGGACCTGCCTTCTGCCAAAGTCACCTCTAGCTGGAGAAAGTCTGCTCCAAAGGTGAGTGTCCCATAGGCCCAAAGACTTTTCCCTGTCTCAGAACAGTTCTGCCAGGCACCCCTGCTCCAGTGTCCCTGTGAAATCAACTGAAGGCTTCACCGGGACTGGAGTTACCTGTTTCCCCCTTTCCCTGTTCTGACTTCCTTTACTTCTTCTAGGGCATTTTAAAATTAACCTCATGAGGGTTGCTGTCCTTTTCTTTTTCCTCTGGAGTTAGGACTAAACTTAGATACAAACTCCATCATCTTCCCACTCACTGTCATAGCTTGTCTCATCTAATCTCTGTCTGCTAGTCTGTCTGTCTGTCTGTTAAACCCTTTTATATCACTAAAATTATTCTCCTATTTCCTATTTCCAGGCTTATCCAGGGTTGTGGAACATGTAAGAACATGTAAGAACAGGCGATCATAATTTTATTAGCTAACCCCCATAGCACCCATGCCGCCATTGTACCACTGTGGGCATAGCTTGTCAGGCTCACAGTGTTTTAGAGTGCTGCTGACATTGCCACAAGCAGCCTGTATAGCACCTTCCAGTAATATGAAAGTTAATCAATAGGGAGGAAGCTTCCTGGTCAATATCAATTTGATTTCTCTGCGTCCTGTGGCCAAAGTGTGTGGGGTCTTCAGCTTTAGAGTCTAACTATCCAGTTCTTCTGGGTAAAGAAAATCAATGACAATAGGTTGTATTCATTTGGGGTCTCTAGGTTGTCCCTGATCATACAGCTCAAGGAGAGGTATTCAAAACCTAGCACTGGGCTTTTTATTGGGCAAATTATGGCTTCATTAAGGAGCATTATACCCTGAGTAGGGGCATCTTCAACTAAACTCACATATGTTTATAAACATTAACATATATTTATATATAGTGACAATATATTATATAAATTATATACTTTTATATGATTATATAATTTTAATAATTATATATATTTTATATATAACATATATATACGGGTTGGAGAGATGGCTCAGCGGTTAAGAGCACTGAATGTTCTCCCGAAGGTCATGAGTTCAAATCCCAGGAAACACATGGTGGCTTACAACCATCCGTAATGAGATCTGACGCCCTCTACTGGTGTGTCTGAAGATAGCTACAATGTACTTACATATAAATAATAAATATTTATTTTTTAAAACCATATATATATATATATATATATATATATATAAAATTTGTCTATGTGTTCATGAAGTTTCTAAATGGCCTTTTCAAAATCGTCAGTGTTAGTTATTGTTTTCCCCACCTCCTCTGCCTTATCCTTCTGCCCCTTGCCACATTTAAAACTCCTTCTCCTTTCCACCTTTCTCTCACCTGGGTTCTATTATCCCAGCGTCATTAAGACCACCCCTACCCTGCCTCCCACTAGTTGTCCCATTGTACTTTTAGGCCCATGCCACAAGAAGAAATGCTGTCTGGTACTGTAAATCTGGCCAAGAACCTCTGGTAGGGAAACATATCTGTCTCAGGTGTGAACTTATGACTATTATCTTGCTGAACAGACATAGTACTGAATGCCTTCTAAGTTGTATATCTATACCCATAGATTAGTGCAGCACTCAGACCTGAACACAGATGTTTGTGCAGTGGATGACAGTTAATAAAGAAACTTATTGTCACAATGCAGAAAATAACTGTCTGTGGGGTGATCAGCCACAAATAAGACATCTATATCATATTCCTTTCCACCAAATCCAGAGACTGTTGAGGAGGGGAAGAGTCAAAGGACAGGAAGTACTGTCGATGTAACAGGCACGCTATACATACGAACTCACGGCTGCTATGGTTGTCTGCATAAGGTCTGTACAAGATCAAGACAATCAACATTTCATTATGGGGAGAAGAGAAGATCTATGAACAGTTCATGGCTTCTGAGGGAAGGAGAGCCAGTTTCCTTTAATGGTATGGCTCCAGTTGGTTAACTACAGTGGGGTAAATTGACCCACACCCATGAGTATGCAGGTAGCACAAACTGGATTCAGTGGGCCAGCTAAGGAAAAGAAAACAAAGACATGACTGTGGAGCAGGGTTAGAGGAGGAAGCAGGGCTTGGGTCTGGAAGGAATTAGGATGATTATGATCAAAATCCATTGTATGCATGTGTAGTGGCTATTTGTGGTTGCCAACTTGACTATATGTGGAAGGAACTACAGTCCAGAATTTGAAGGCTCACCTGTGATCCTAATCTGGAGGCTGGGAGATATAAGTTTCTGACCTGGATCTTGGCATTGAGATCTTGAGGTTTAGTGGCTATGAATCCCAGAAAACTAAGACAGGAAGATCTCTGAGTTCAAGGTCATCTGGGACAAAGCAAGTCCCAGATCCAGGCATGGTGGCACAGACCTGTAATCGGGGCCACACCTTCTGCTGGAGATCTATATAAGGACATTGGAAGAAGGAAGATTTGCTCTCTTCTTTGCCTGCTTGCCTTGTGAGACTGAACAACTGCTAGATCCTTGGACTTCCATTCACAGCTGCTGCTGCTGCTGACCATTGTTGGGGAGTTGGGCTATACAGACTGTAAGTCATCAACATATCGGCTTACTATATACAGACTGTGACTCTACAGAACCCTGACTAATATAACATGTATGAAATTACTAACAATGAGTAAAAAATATGTTAAAAAGTTTACATGGCCATTTTAATAGTTGAGAATCCTATGTACTGATTGTCCAAATATTAGCTGTCAGCACCCATTACATGGACTGTCTTAGACATGCCATCTCATTGCTGGTCCCCCAGCACCTTCCAGGATGCAGGCTACTTCGTCTGCTTGATCAGCTATTAATCATTTCTCATGGCCTGGATCCCTTGTGGCTTTTACACTTATCCATTTCTCTGGGATTATTTCACTCTTGAAGCCTGATTTCCTTATAGTTTGTTATTTTTGAGAATCTCTTCCAGACTGTTCTTGAACTCCTGGGATCATGAGATCTAGTGGACTCGGGCCCTCAGAGTAGCTGGGATGACTGGCTTGTACTTCCATCAGAATGGTCTGGATTGTCTCCTTACATTGGCAAGAGTCCCTTTGTGCTCTGACATTACATCATGCATTGCTGTGCATCAGTTAAGCTGCCCATCACCTATGAACAGGAGAGGTTCCTTTCCTTAAGGCTTCTCCTTGCTTGTGAGGAAGCATTCTCTTCCCTGTGGGCAGGGCTGGGAGATGTGCAGCTCTCAGAACTCCTTTGGAAGGAAATCCTCTCTGTTGCCCTTCTTAAGAACTTTCAGCCTCCTTGGAAATAAATACACTGGAGGCTTACAGGCATAGGAAAATCATAAATCTCTTAGTTTTGCTTTGGTCTTTCCATTCATCAGTCTGTATCCCAAAACTACCTAAGTCATCAGTGAGCCTTTTAGCATACCAAAAGTCACATCTTCTGGGGGGAGGAGGGTGGCAGTCAGGTAATGTTTGTTTGCCAGGTAATAGAGGGAAGAACTCAGATCTCAAAAGATAATGTCACATTACTAGACTATTACTCAATCCTCCAATATAATCATTACTAATTGTTCCAGTCCACACTGTATTTTATGAATCTGTCTCCCCCAGGGCCAAGCACATGATCTCATGGGCTTTCATTTCCTCTGCTGTCTTATAGAGCTAGGAGGGAACCCAGGGCCCAACACATGATAGGTGTGATGCTTGGTCTTCATTGTCAGGCTGACTTCATTTTGAGTCACCATGGAAACACACCTTCTGGGACTATCTGGGAGGCTGTTTCTAGAAGTGCCTGACTGGGGAAGACCCACATCAAACCCACTCACATGGCTCACACAGTTGCACGGACTGGGTCTGTGACTGGGAAAGAATTGAGCCTGACCGCCATTGCTCTGTGCTTCTGACTGCAGTTCTTCCCTAGCCGCTTCCCTTTCCCCTCACTATGCTTTTTCTACCACAGTAGATTTTACTCACAAGACTTTGAGCCACAATCCATCCCTCACCCATTATGTCCTCTCTTGTCAGATGTTTGGTCATGTCAACAGGAAAAGTAGCCAATATGTATGTCAAGGGGACAAAATACCAGAATGGAATTTCAAACTGAGTGATCCAATTACTAGGTGACATGAGATGTCCTGCTTTTATAGCATGTTTGCTGATTGCTAGAAAATAAAAATGAAACTTATAAATAACAAGAGTAACAAAAATGAGATATTTAGATGGCATCAAATTAAACCAAAAGGCAAAAAAGGCAAAAAAAGAATCATAAGGGGGAAACTATCATCTTATTCTTACTTAAAATGTTATTCTTACCTATAGTTTGGATCCAAGATCTTCAAGCGATACACATACATTCCAGCATACGTCATGGGCCATTTTATGTGGTTTTTATTAGAATAGTTTAGAATCTCATATGGTTGGCCTAGGTCTCCTGGCTTCCCAATAGCATAAGAAAAACAAGGCCTATAGTTCTGAGTACAAGCAAAGACAGAAAAAGGTTATTTCCAGACTTTAATACAATCTGATTCATATGATGTATGAGAAGTCTTGTGTATTTTAATTTTATGTGTATGAGTATTTTTTTTTCTGTATTCAAGTGCACCACCTAAAAACACTACCTGTGCAGGTCAGAAAAGGGCATCAGAACCCCCACGAACTGACATTAACAGGTGCTTTTGAGCTGTCTTGTGGATGCTGGGAGCAAAAACCAGGTCCTCTGTTAAGAGCTGGTGTTCCTATCCGCTAACCATTCTCAACAGCCCCAGATTCTCATACATTCATTTTGGAAACATCCTTAAGAGATGGATGGTTACACCTTTCTACTTGCAGCTGCAGTAGCAGAGAATGCCTGGCAAATCCCCTACCAGCCCTCACCCGTGGTTCAGAGAGGACCTTCTGGGGGATCCCTCACTTAGTCCAAGATATGTGGGTGCAGGAGCTCAGTTTAGTTTTCAGAAGGGATTACAGCTGAGAATGGTGCCCATGTTTCAGTTTGCTATGGATATAGTCATAGTAGCAGGGCAGAGATCCAGCCCTGTGGGTGTACATGTGAGTGAGGAGTGACAAAAGGTTCATGGATTTTCAGTAAACCAACTTGGAAATGTACACTATGGAGGGTGTGGTGGTACACACTTTAATCCCAGCACTTGGGAGGCAGGGGTAGCTATATAAGTTTGAAGTCAGCCCAGTCTATATAATGAGTTCTAAGATACCAAGGGCTATGGAGAGAGACTCCCTCCTGGAAAAAGAAAATCCAAAATATTTTCTGGGTCAACAGTGGGCTATGAGAATTCTTGTTTACTGAGTTGGTTAATACATGGAGCCATGAACTTGATTAAAATAAAAGCAGACATTTGCACTATGCCTGGGAACTGAATATCTGCCCATCACCTGATTTCCTGGTATCACTGTGTTCATTTTCCTAGAGAGACATGGGAATATCTTTGTTCTTTCTAATTTTCTCCTTTGTTATTTTTTAATATGGAGGATGGTATTTAATATGGAGGAGCAATGGTTGCTCCTCTTCCTGTCTTCCATTTGATTCATTCTGTCATAGTATTGGGCTGCCTGGTTATTATTATCTTTTCCCTCTCTTTCTGTATTCTTTTTTTTTTTTCATTTTTAAGCCATCACTTTGTCACCTACCTAGTCTTCAAGAAAACAAATCTCCCCTAGAATCCAGATCTCACTCCATTTCTACTCAAGGAGTGCTTTGTCTAAGATTCTTGTTCACATTCAGAGACTCAAATCCCATCCTGTATCACAGAAAAAATCAGCCAGCCCTGCAGTGCCCACCCACTCCCTATCTATTCCAACACCAACTTCAAGAACCTGCAGAAATGCCACTTTTCCTTTCAGACATTTGTCTCTGACAACTTAGAGTTCCAAGAGCTACTTCTCAGAAGCAGAGCTGGCTCAGGCTGTCCTTCCTTTTCACATGGTAGACCGAGGATTGAGGGCCTGAAATGTTCCTTCCAGAATCTTCGATGGTTGTAAGCTACTTCCATGGTTTCCAAGGTATAGGGCCAAGGCCCAAGTTAAGCAATGTCACCTATATCTGGGGACTTTTAGAAACGTGACTTTAGAAGCTGGTTTGTAACCCAGATGCTTACATAGTTCACACATTGTCCTGGATTTAATCTCTAGTGCTGGGAAAAGAAGGGAATGGAAAGGTGGGGAGGAGAGGAAGGGAAGGGAGAAGAGTGGAGCAGAGTAGTGGGAAAAAGATAAGAGGGGGTGCAAAAAATTTTGGACCTTGCTTCATATTTACTGAATTAGAAATTTGGGTGAGACCAAGTTGCCTAGCTCAGAAGTAGTGTTCAAGTCTCCTAAGCCATTTAAATCAAAGTGTTTGCATCAAGATTTTGTTACTCTGAATGTCAAATTTAATCTTTTTGTTTTTGTTTTGTTTTTTTTTTAAATAGGGTTTTTCTGTATAGCCCTGGCTGTCCTGGAACTCACTTTGTAGACCAGGCTGGCCTCGAACTCAGATATCTGCCTGCCTCTGCCTCTTGAGTGCTGGGATTAAAGGGATGCACCACCACCCGGCTTTAATCCTTTTCTTACCTGAGGCCCCCAGACATCATCCAGTGGGATGCCAGGGTTTTCCTCTATCATCGCGTCCCACGTCTGTGCTTCATTTATACAACCATTCTGCCAAAAGATGGCAACATGCCGTTATGGAGAAGTCTTTGCATTAGCTTATGTTTGAGCATCTAATATATCTTAATGGCACTGGAAAATTTATCTTCCTCAAGAAACCCTTACATTTAAATATAGTGCTTTTCTTTTTCACTACTTAAACCAATACAGTTTTAAACACTGGGGAGGCTCAATTCTGTGGCCTTGATTTTGTTCACACACTGTACCACAGCCACTGCGAGGACCCAGTTGAATAAACCCTCACCTCTGACAACCAACATCCTACTATCTACTGAGACTTTTAACTAACTATATAATATTTACAAGTGAAATAGTTCAGTATTTTGTGTCACCAAACTTGCTTGCCTTTATTTAGTAAAACATCTTCAGGGGCCATCCTTGATCTAGCATTTATGAGAATTTCCTTCCTTTTGACAGCCTGTGTGTGTGTGTGTGTGTGTGTGTGTGTGTGTGTGGTGCGTGTGTGGTGCGTGTGTGTGTGTGTGTGTGTGTGTGTGTGTGTGTGTGGTGCGTGTGTGTGTGTGTGTGTGTGTGTGTGTGGTGCGTGTGTGTGTGTGGTGCGTGCGTGTGCAAGAGCATGCTGCTGGGTGAATGTAGATGCCAGAGGACAGATAACCTGTGGGTTCCATGCTTTTTCCATATGGAATCTGAGGGGATTGATTTCAGGTCCTTCAGGCTTGACAGTTAGATCTCTGTCACCTGATGAGCCATGGTCTGAAACTAAAACTGCTGGATCATATGAGAACTTGTGTAGAATTTTGTGAAGAGTTACTGGACTACCTTCCATAGCACAAATCCATCCTTTTATTTTAATTCCCTTTTAACTTGAAAACAACCAAAACCATGCAAAAAACAAAACAAAACAAAAAAACCCACATTGATGCTAAAACAAACACAATAATGAAAACCTTCCTACTCCTGATTCAAAACATAACCCAGAAAGTCTCCAGGAGCCCTACAAGCCTCTCAAAGTCTCCACAGCTTCCTCATGTAGCCAATAACTGCTGCCCTGGCTTTTCTAGGCTCCATCCCTCACAGATCTTGAGTTCCGCATCAGAATGTGCATCCCTGCACACTGTGGTCTCTGCCCTTAACACCTTCCGATTCATCCACCTTTTCCTGGCTTTCCCACAAGACTCCCCTCTTTCCAGATCCTTACAGCCTTGGCTGTTGTAAGTAGCTCTGTCAATGTGGTATGCAAATCAACCCTGGAGAACTTCCTTTCCACTCTTTTGAGCACGCAGGCATGGAGGATGAGAACTGGAGACTGTGCTTTGAGTCTCTAGTCTGCACCGTACGTTCCCCAGGGTGGAGGTGCCGTGCTCTTTACACCCCAGCAATGTGAGTCTGCTTTTCCCTCCATCACCAACCCGTATTGCCAGTTGTTTATTTTTATTCTTGCCATGCTAGTGTATGTGAAATAGTGTCTCACTGTGGATTTCATTTAGGTTTCCTGAATGTGCTCCAATGTCAACTACACATTTTCTTTAGAGAAATATCCATTCAAGTCCTCCCTCCCCCTTTAATTTGGGCTGTTTTGTTGTTGAATTATGGGAGTTTTCTGAATATGGTGGGCACTCTACTATCAAATATATGACCTTCAAATACTTTGTTCCACTCCATAGGTCATCTTTTTATTTGCATTTTTTGTTTTGTTTTGTTTTTGAGATTTCCTTTTATTATTTTTATATCCCAACCACAGCTTACCATTCCTCTTTTCCTCCCAGTCCCTCCCCTATTCACTTCTCCTCAATTTCTATTCAGAAAAGGGCAGTTCTCTAATGGATATCAACAAAACATGGCAAAAGTTACAGCAAGACTAGGTACCTCTCCTTGCATTAAGGCTGGAAGAAACAAGTCAGTAGGAGGAAAAGTGTCTGGGATAACCCCTGCTCTCACTGCCTGGCAACCCACAAGAAGACCAAGCTACACAACTATAGCATGTATGCAGAGGGCCTAGGTCGGTCTCTTGTAGCTCTCATTCACTTCAGTCTCTGTGAGGCCAGGTTAGTTGAGTCTGTGGGCTTTCTTGGTGTGTCCTTGACCCCTCTGGCTCCAATATGCTTTGCTGCTCTTCTTGCATCAGTTGCTATGTGAAACCTCTCTGATGAAGCCTGGGCTAGGCACCAATTCCTGTATCTTTTGATGCATACTGTTTTTAGGTTTTCATCAAGTCCACCTTTACTCTCCTTCCCTTTCCTTCCTTCTCCCTCCTGTTTTCCCTCCCTTCCTTTTCTCTCCTATCTCTTCCTTTCTTTCCCCCTCTACCCTTTTAGCCTCCCTCCCTCAATTCTTTCTTCCTTTCTCTTTCTTTTATCTGTGACTTGATATCATAGCCATTATATAAATCACTGCCCAAGCCCATGTTAGGATGATGTTACCCTATTTTTTTTCTAAGAATTTTTTCTAGTTTGTGATCCTAAATTTCGACCATAGACCAATTTTGAGTTACCATCTGCACATGATGGCAGGTGGGAGTTACATTTTACTTTTTTTTTAAATGTGTATTCATGTTTGCCTGAATGTATATCTGTGCATCATGTGTGTGCAGTGTTCACAGTGGCCAAAAGGGATCGGATCCCCTAGGCCTGGATCACAGATGATTGTGAGCCACCTTATGGGAGCTTGGAACTGAACTTGAGTCCTCTGAAAGAGCAGCCAGCACTCTTAACCACTGAGCCACCATCTTCGGAGCTCAGTCAAAGGATGCTTAGGATGCTTTGAGCTCCTCCACTTGACTTTTGTGTGTGGTTTCACTTTACCCAGTACTGTTTGTTGAGTAGGGTGACTTTCCTCATTGGGTGGTCCTGTATGAAACAATCGTGTGTATGTGCTCTGGAGGAGACACACTCTTCACATAAAATGTTAAGTACAGTGTTTTACGTTGTCAGTTATTGTGTTGAAATCACTTTTAATTCAATGACCCAGCTGTCCTAGTTCCTAGGCATTGTCACAAATGTCCACTGTGTGTGACCTGCAGCTCAGACACAGGCCAGGGCAGGGTAAAGGGAAGGCAAGCATTTACAGTGGCCATAACAGCTTGCAGCGATCACACCTGGGAAAGGAAGGCAGTGGCTGACCAAACTGTGGAGCAAGCTGGAGAGCTAAAGAAGGGAAGAAAACTGGAAATGATAGAGAGGGAGGAGGAGCAAAGCTTTCATTTTGAGTGTCCCAGCCATGTGACCACTCATAAGAAACAGTCCAGGAGTAGGACTGCCAAGAGGGGTACAGCAGTGTGGGTGAGCTTAGGCACATGTTTAATACACGTTGCATTGTCCTGGGTCTTTGCATTGTTCACAGGGTCAGACATGATCAGAACCTGACTTTTAGTATCATGGTTTTAGGAATCTTTGTTTGCTTGCTTGTTGGTTTTTTTGGTTTAGTTCTTTGTTTGGTTGGTTTTTTTTTTTTTTTTTTTTTTTTTTTTTTTTTTTTTTTTTTTTTTTTTTTGAGAAAATGTTTTCTGTGTAACCCTGGCTGTTCTGGAACTCCATCTGTAGACCAGGCTGGCCCTGAACTCATATTTACCTGCCTCTACCTCTCTGAGTACTGGGATTCTAGGATTAAAGGCATGTGCCATCATGCCTACCTTATGATGTTAAGAATCCAACCCTGGGCACTCGGCAAGAGCTCTACCACTGAAACCAAATGGCTCATCTGTTTGTTTGAGATAAAGGTAGCCTAAGGTTAGCCTACAACTTGATATGTTGCTATATTTTGAACTGGTCTACCTTTCTCCATCTCCTAAGTGCTGAGATTCCAGGTGTGTCCTATCCTGCCCAATTGAAAGTTTGATTCTGGGTCATACAAAGCCCAACTCAGTTCTCCCAGGTTACTCTCCTTGAAGCATGAACTTGGAGGTCAGGCTTTTTCATGACAGCTCCTTGAAGTTCCTCCTCTGGACTGTTTCTTTCAGCTCTCAACCAGTCCATCCTCAGCTGCTGCTGTCATGAACTAAGGGGACAGGAAGAATGGAGGTCCATGGGAGAATGGTAGAATTTCTGCTCACTTTGCAGTCACAAGAGCCAGGCATGGACTCACCGAGGTGATTATGGGAAATGTAGTTCTTGTGAAGTTTTACTTCTCAGCAATGCCTCTATGCAATGAATGGAAGGGTTGTCTTCTGGGCTCTACACACATGTACTCTGGTGCTTGCACACCCCCATACAAATGTACAGACATACACAGTTTGTTGTAGTCATCTTCGTCATTGTCATCTCCCCTTCTTCTTCGTCTTCGTCTTCTTCTTCTTCTCTCCTCCTTCTGCTTCTTCTTCCTCCTCCTCCATTTTCTTTCTTCTCCTTCTCCTCCTCCTTCTCCTCCTCTTTTATTCCTTCTCCTCCTCCTCATTCATTCTCCTCTTTCTCATTTATTCTTGTCATACATTGTCTTCCTCCTCCTTCTCCTCTTCTTCTACCTCTTCCTCTTCTTCCTCTTTCTCTTTTTTTCTTCCTCTTTTTCATCTTTTTTGTTTGTTTGTTTTTGTTTTTGAGACAAGTTTTCTCTATGGAGCTCTGGCTGTCCTGGAACTCACTCTGTAGACTGGGCTGTTCTTGAACACAGAGGTCTACCAGCCTCTGTCTCCCAATGTGCTGTTATTAAAGGTGTGCACCACCACTACTCAGCAACAAGTACTTTAATGATGAATCAATGGGGATGAAAGTCTTTCATCCTGGTTGTAGAACAATTACAGGAATCTCTGACATGATGGATTTATTTAGTTATGTAATTGAAAGACGCTGCCTTCTGAGAGTGGTAAAGTGTAATTCAGTTCTTGTTGGCTTCTAGGTGATTGCTATATTCAGATAAATAATCTCCAATAAGAAAAAAATGTCACATCGAAAGGAGTCACTCTTTCTTTGAGCCTGTGATCTCAAGGAAATCTTAGGAAATCCTTCTGTTAACTTCTAGAAGGCTCTATCTCCATGGGAAGGCTTAAAGACATAAATGCCCACAGTGGCTGGAAAGAATAATTACAAAAGGCAGAATAGTGGGGTGAACCAGGAGATCCAGATCGGCTGGTCTTGGAGGTTAGAAGGAAGGGAGAGGGCAGAGACACAGAGGCTGAGGCTAGTACAGTAAAACGGTGCAAAGGTACAGAGGAAGATGAAATCTGGAGAGCACCCATTTCATAGAGCACCAATGTCTTAAAGCCAAAAGCAAACCCATAATGAAACACTCAACACAGTTAAGATAGACAAGAAAATGCTCATTTAGGACTGACTGAGTGGCCTTCCCATCACACTATTTTATTTTTCCTGACCTTTCTTTCGTCTGTTTTATAGACAGCAGCTTCTTCTTTTTCAGAGATGCATCTCAGAAGTCACTGGCTTTAATATAGAGTGGGCTTTCTTTACTACTTATGGCTTGGTTTCACTTCCCTTAGATAATTTACATACAAATTAAAAATCAAAAGGATACCTTTAATTGTGTGTTTAATAAGTTCGGTTTAAATTCAAAGATGTCCTACCTGCTCCATCGTAGAATTAAAGGTGTAGTCATTCCTGCCATGGATTTCCCACAAGATAAAATTTGCGTCAACTATTTTAATAAATCCATTTTCATCATACCTGAAACAACAAACACAAAAATGACAGCTTAGTGTCAAATAGAGGGCCTGCAGCTTGCAAGTCTCATGGTCTTAAGTGTAAATCTTTTTTTGTTGACTTATTTTTGAGATAGTATCTCAAAGTGCCCAGGTAGGCTTCAAGCTTACTATGAAGTGAAGGAGCCCTTGAGATCCTGGTTCTCTATCTCTACTTCCCAAGTGCTGGGATCACACGAACGTGCCATTCCTGGTGGTTGAATCCTGTCTTATCGTTTCTTAGCCTCTGACCCCAGGGAAGTTACTGGAACTCCCCGATTCTTACAGATATTGATCTGTGATTTGATTGTATCTGATTGCTAGGTCTACTTCCCCCAACTGAATGAAATAAATGAGCCTTGTTTTGAGACAGGATCTCAATGCAGCCGCTGCTCATTTTGAACCTTGGAGTTCACTTTGGAGCCCAGGCTGGACTTGAACTCCTGCTCTTGGCGTGTACACCTCCCGAGTGCCAAGATTACAGGTGTGCACCACTAGGTCCAGCCCCATGGAGTAAATTTTATTCAAAACAAAAACCTAACAATAGAGAAGACGTAGAATGTGAACCTTAAGTCTTCTCCATTGCCCTAACGACCACATATTGATAAAATGGGACTGGTGGGGTCCTGATGACATGCAAAAGGGGATGGGAGAGGTGGAAAGACAAAGCAAGGGTCTCATGGTGTCATTAAATCACAAGTCATGTCGTGGACAGTGAGACCACAGGGTTATGTACTGAAGGTTGGACTTCCTACCTGCTTCCTAGGTGGGGCCAGCTGGAATATGGACTGAATCTTGTAGTCAGCAGCCAAAAGAGCTGAGGTAAGGCAGGGAAGACTCTCCACAGCAACAGTAGACATAGCCACCCTCCCGCATGGAGAGGGTACTCCCTCGTGATACTGGCACAGGACACATTAGCCACACAAAGCTGAGAGCAGTTCCCTTAGACCCATGCAGTTTTGAAAGAAAGCTGGTACTTATATGAAGATTTTTTTTTTTGCTATTTAATAATAGATAGATAGAGGCTTGAGAGCAAAGATATAGTTGCTATTAATAACTGTTCACCTTTGCATTGTAGAACTTAAATGGTTACACTACTGCCTCCTCTCCGCACCTCCCTCTCCTGGCTTCCTGCTCTCTCTTCCTTTCTCCTTGCCCCTCTTCTCATTTTAGAGTCTCATAGTTCAGGCTGGCAGGCCTCAGACTCACTGTGTAGCTGAGAAGGGCCTTGAATTTTGGAACGCCCTGTCCCTACTTTCCAGACTCCTTATTGCTCACATATCTGAATGAAATTGTCCCACTCATTGGGTGGGAATTTCCCTGGAGACTCAGATTGTAGTGTCCAGTTTTTGCTTCTAGGCTCCTCCTGATTCTTGAACTGTACCTTCACTTTCAAATGACAATTTGTCTCTTGAAAGCTCTGTGTTGGTTTACAAAAACCACAAGATCCTTGTTTTAGCTGTTCCTTAACAATACTAAATCCTTGTCTTGAATACCTTGAAAATTCTAGATCCTCGTCCTGTTCCTCGCTCAGATCTCTGATTTACTTCAAAGCTATTGGAGCCAGGTTTCAGTCTGGGTAAGGTATGCTGGTCTCCAAACGCTGTTAGCACAACTGGTCATTGTCCAATTCTCTCAAAGTGCGGAGGAAAGCTTCAGTGTTAAAAACAATTCCTGGGAGACCATTTCTGCTTCTGCGTTAACTAGTTTTGTGAAACCATGAAGAGCTCAGAAGCTCAGTTCTCAAACAGGCATGCTGAGGAGGGAGTGGCTTGGTGTCTGAGTCAGGGAGAACCACAGAAAATTAAAGACAACAAAACAAAGAAAACACCCTCACTCGAGTGCTCTGGACTCTTGCCACAGAAGAAGCCAGGACACTCACAAGTTTGTAGTTTGAGGTGGAAACAGGAGTTTGATTGCATCTTAAGTTATCAATAGAATTCTTGATTTCCTAAGAGCTAGGGTGGCGGTGGGGGGGGGGGGGGTTGAAAAGGAATGGCTGAGCAGGAAAAGACACTGCTTTGGAGCCTGATGACCTGAGTTTGACCCCTGCAACCCAGGAAGTGGAAGGAGAGAACAGGGTCTGAAAGAGGTCTGACAACTTAACTTCCCCCTCCAATAAATGTTAAGGTTTGGTTTTGTTTCTTTCCTTTTCTAAAGAATTGAGTGTAAAAATGCTTAAGGACAAAAGGGTCACTAGGAGAATTTGTGAAGGCCCACAGTGCCCTCTTGTGGAAAAAGCATGCATTGCATGATATGTCATTTTAGAGTTTTGCTTCACTGTGAATAAGTGCCAGAGAGACTTCCTTCCATGGGCTTATTTTAATACATTTTCGTTAGGGTTGACTAGAATTCTAATTAAATCCGAGAATGCAGGAATGTCACTAATTGGCATCTAGATTCGCTACTGTTGGTAATTTTCCTATGGAAATCCTACTTTGGGAATTGAGGAGCCCTCCTTACTGATCTCTTGGAGGATCCCTTCTGTTAACTCGTTCTTCTATTAGCTATGTTTAGAGCAGCATAAAAGCTGGACAAGGGAAGAATCTCACAGTGTGCACAGTAGCTGCTGTTTCATCAAGAGGGCCCTTTTTGCTGCTCCATTCTTTACTGAATGCACGTTTGCATGATGATTTAGGACAGGGGGTGTCATGGTTGATACTGGTTGCCACCTTGCCAGGAAGTAGAATCATCCAAGAACAAGGCTCTGTGCACATCTGTGAGGGGTTAGTTTAGATTAGTTAACTCATCTCCAAGCATGCCTGTGAAGGATTTTCTTGGTCACCACCCGAAGGTGGGCAGTAAGTAACTTCCTCCAGTGACACAGACTTAAGGACACCCAAGAAGGAAACATTTTCCTTTTCACCTCTTAGCCTTTGTGTCTTGGGGGTGTGTTCATTGGCCTTATTTGCTCTACTGGTGAGCTGCCTCTGCCTTCCTTCGCTGACATCAGAACTAAGCTGCTTCAGCCTTCTGGTGTGGAGTGAATCCTCCGTGTCTTTACTTATAGACTTGGATTGCAAGGCATCCGGTCTCTGGGCCTGTGCAGCTTCTGGGTTCTCATGCTCTGTAGTGTGAAGACAGCCACTGCCAGACTACCCAGGCCTTATAGTGTATGCAATTACCCCTCTTTCAACATATATATTCATTATGTGCACTCTGTTTCTCAGACTCTAATGTGAGGGGACTCTAATAGAGACAGGAGAGATGATATGGGAGAAAGAGACCATCCAGGAACAGTGTTCTCAGTTAGTGAAGGGGATACTTCATCAAGGCTGTGCTGGCTAGATTTTATGCAATTAGTTCAGACTAGGTTCATTTTAGTAGAGGGAGTCTCCATTGGACAAATGCAGCCACCAGATTAGTCTTTGGATAAGCCTACAGTACATTTTCTTGATTGATAATTGAGATAGGATGGCCCAGCTAACTGTGGGCAGTGCTGGTGATCCTCTTTTTTTTTTTTTTTTTTTTTTTTTTTTTTTTTAACTTACCAGGCATGTATACACTTTATTTTACTTTTGGTGAGACTTTTTGGAAAATTACACTTTCAAAGAACCAGCCTTACAATTAGATATTCTTTCCAAAAATAAAGCCCAGTATCTAAGTTGTGAAAAGTCACAGAACTCGTTGAAAGCATGTGGTGTTGTCAGCCGTAGGCCATGCTCAAGCCAGGCTCTCACCACAGATGACTCTGACTGACTGGGGAGATGAACCCATGCCCAACACTCCCTCCAGTGTTGGCCATTGTCTTATTGCTGAATTACACATAATTCTTTTTCTTTGGCAACATCGCTAGCTAACACCAAGGGCAGGGTAAAGGCTTGGGTTGTCAGCACTGGGAGCACTGTGGCTGCTCCTCTGCGGGTCCCAGGACGGCTGGGGTAGGAAAGTGCACCACACCTAACACACGACAAAGGGCCTGGCTGCTCACAACCTACACACGAGTGTAGAGTCAGTTACTCAGCGTCACCAGTGATGACCAGTGTCAGCTCCTTCCTTTCCACATCTGTGAGAAAGGAGAAGTTGACGTGGGAAAGTGAACATCCAGATATCCATCAACTCTTCAGAACTGCTTCCTACGAATTCAAAACGACCTAAACTTTACCAGAATTTTAAGT